>NW_010294679.1:32776-91198 GCF_000700745.2 Antrostomus carolinensis
TTGATAAAGATGTTAAACAGGACTGGCCCCAACACTGAGCCCTGGGAGACACCACTTGTGACTGGCCTCCAGCTGGATTTAACTGTTTACCACCACTCTTTGGGCCTGGCCATCCAGCCAGTTTTTAACCCAGCAGAGAGTTTGCCTGTCCAGGCCATTGGCAGCCAGTTTCTCAAGCAGAATACTGTGGGAAATGGCATCAAAGGCTTTGCTGAATTCCAGGTACACCACATACACAGCCTTTCCCTCATCCACTAAGCAGGTCACCTTGTCATAGAAGGAGATCAGGTTAGTCAGGCAGGACCTGCCTTTCATAAACCCATATTGACTGGGCCTGATTACATGGTTTTCCTGTATGTGTTGTGTGATAGCACTCAAGATGACCTGCTCCATCACCTTCCCCAGCACCGAGGTCAGACTGACAGGCCTGTAGTTCCCCAGATCCTCCCTCCAGACCTTCTTGTAAATGGGTATAACTTTTGCCACCCTCCAGTCACGTTAAACATCCCCAGTCAGCAAGGACTATTGGGTAGTTGATGAAAAGGGGTTTGGTGAGCATCTCCGCCAGCTCCCTCAATATCCTCAGGTAGACCCCATCTGGCCCCATAGACTTGTGAATGTCTAGTTGGCTAAGCAGATCTCTAACCGTTACCTCCTGGATCATGGGAACTTTGTTCTGTTCCCTGTCCCTGGCTTCTGGCTCAGGGAGGTGGGTACCCAGGGAGCAGCTGGCCTTACTATTAAGGACTGAGGCAAAGAAGGCAGTAAGTCCTTGTCCTCATCCCTCATCACTGTTGTTCCTTCTGCATCCAGTAAAGGATGTAGATTCTCCTTGGCTTTCCTCTTGTTGTTAATATATTTATAGAAACATTTTTTGTTATCCTTCACAGAGTTGGCCAAATTAAGTTCTAGCTGGGCTTTAGCACTTCCGATTTTTTCTCGGCAAGACCTTACTTCATCCTTGTAGTCTTCCCGAGATGCCTGCCCCTTCTTCCAAAGCTCATAGACTTTCCTCTTTTTTCTGAGATCCACTCAAAGCTCTCTGCTCAGCCAAGCCAGTTTTCTTCTCCGATGGCTCGTCTTTCAGCACATGGGGATGGCCTGCTCTTGCACCTCCAGGATTTCCTTCCTGAAGAGCATCCAGCCTTCTTGGGCTCCTTTGCCCATCAGAACTGCCTCCCAAGGGATTTTACTGACCAGTCTTCTAAACAGTTCAAAGTTTGCCCTCTGGACAAATATATTGTATATTATACATTATATATATTGTATACTGTCTTGTATATCATGTATATTAAGTACATGACTCCCAGTGAATTGGCATTTAGGGTGGGATTCACCTCACCTTAACTTAACTTTGAAAATCTGAATCTCAGGTAATCATGTTTTCTCTTGTTATTGTTGTCCTCAAAGAAATAGGCATTTAAATATGACAATTCACCCCATTTGACACCTAGCTTTTGGGGGTAAATTGTTCACTGGAAGTATCTGTCTCTCTCCGTTAAATCAAGTGTGACCATAAACTAGGTAACAGATTTGACATCTAAGTTTTAGTTCTTCAAAGATAAAAAAAGAAGGATTTATCTTGCCTATCAGGTTACTGTAACTTGTTCACATAAACTGACCTTAAAGCCTTTTGATGCTGCTATGTGGGCAGCAGTCCAACCTTCTTTGTCAGCGTGGTTGATGAGATCTGCAGAAATAACAGGCTTTACTCTACTGCTGTAGTTGCCTTCTCTCTTCTCCAAATCAAAGTAGTTTAAATTAGGCTCTGCATCAGTCAAAGAGTTCCCATTGTTTGGCTCTCCATAGTACATAAGGAGTTTGAGACTGTCAACATTACCAGAATCCACTGCTGCGTGAATTGGTGACCAGCCATCCTAAAAAAACAAAAGCAAAAAGCACACTCCTACCAAACACAGAGAAAAGTGTTTTCAGGACTTGTATCAGCAATGAATCTGGATGGCAGGCTCTGTTTGGAAATTAAAAGATAAGCAAAAGTGACATCATAATCCTTTGGGAAAACAGAGTTGCTTGTATGTGTTTGGGGTGGAAGGAAGAGAGGGAGGAAAATGTAGCAGAAAGAAAATTTTACAGCCTTCTCCAAGGACAGTCTAACAAACAAGAGACTTCAAAATTTTTAGAAGAGTTTAAGTGAAATAGGACTTAGATGCTATTAATAAACTGTTTCCTTATATCAAACTAACAGGATTCTAATGATCAATAATTTGTTTCATATTGCATTAATCAATCAGATATTTTCATGGTTTTGACATTGTAACTTTCTCTCATCTAAAGTCAAATATATTTATTTTTCAAATAAAAAAATAAATGAATCAAAAATATGTGGTGTAATAGAGGAGCAAAAGGTACTGTGAAGCTAATAACTCTTTGCGTTGTGTTTCTGGACAGCCTACATCCCACATTTATTGTCACGTTTACATCAAAGTCCTAACAAAAACGTTAGGAAAACACCTGAAAAGGGCAACACCAATCAATTTTGAGACAGTCCTCTTCGCTTTCTCCTGTAGATACTATTTTTTTTGCCATATTTTCCCATTTTTGATATAAGAGACTTTACAATACTGGCTGACAAATTTGAGGGTGGAAGTTCCCTCAAGGACAACAATAAGGCACTCTAACATAAAAAGTGGAAGAAAAATCCCTGTCTCCACTTCTCCACCTTAAAAATATGTCAAAACAGAAGAGTTCGGTTTTGCAAATGCAGTACTGAACTAAAGTCTGCAGCAAACTGCAGGGGGAATGTGAAATATGTAAAATGATATGGAAGTCATGTAATTTAGGATATTTTAGACAATATACAGCTTAAAAAAACACAGAAAGTATGATGAAAAGAACAAAATCTTAATTTCAAATTACATGGTTTATTCCAGCTTTAAAAAAAACTGTAAATAAATATTTTAATGTAAGTATTTCCTAGCTATTTGCAGTTATTAGTACTACACAAGGTACTTTATAAACTATTTTAACTTACACTGGTTTTTACTGTTCGATCTGCTCCACTTTCCAACAATAGCTTAATACAATCGTTATTTCCATTTTTACAGGCCAGGTACAAAGGTGTCTGTCCTCTTTCAGCAGCATGGTTAATATCAGCCTGATACATAATTAATAATTCTGCACACCTACAGCAAACAATAAGGTAGCAATATTATCTTATATTTGATATGCAAAACCTCTTTATAACTTACAACATTTACAGGTTTTTTTATAAAGTACTTATTTTTTAGATACAGATCTACCTGTGATTTTATCCATCACATATACACAAGTAAAGGTATAATTTTATACATAGGTATAAAGATAGAAAATCAGGTTACTTTAAACTCATAAATCTTAAACTACTGTAGTTGCATTTAAAAACTGTGAACGTAAAACATTTAATTTCACATGGCTAATAAAAACTTGATGACAGATGCTTAAGAAAATCCTTCAGCCAAGCAAAAATTTAACATTTCTTTTCTGATTACTGATATTTAAAATAGTTTTTAAAAAGAAAAGGGAAAAAAAAAAGAAGGACTAAGACTATCTTTAGATACTAGCAAAAAGGATACTGGTTCAGGGAAGTAACTTGGTGGGTACAGTAAAACAGCTATGGCACTACCTACCACTCAGATCCCTAAATGGAGGCTACTCCAGAAGGGCAGCTTGGGGTGTGTTGGTAGCAGTTACTTGATTAGGGTGGACAGACAATTAGGAGGAGTGCTGACGAGAGACTCACGAGGGACGGGCATTCGGATCCAAGATCCTGTACTTCCTCACAACCCTGTAGCAGTAGGTCCAGTTTTCTTCCCTGTTCTTGTGCCAAGGTTGGCTCCCTTTCCCTTCCCAAACCCAGCTTTCCAAGAACTCTCAAGACTAGAAAAATCTTAACTCCAATCTATTCCCTCTGCAGTTCAAACAAGGGCTGTAAACAAAGATAATTCCCCCTCTCTCTGGCTCAATATTTCTCAGTCCATAAAAACAGAAGGATATCAACAATAAAGCCCAAAGCAATTAATGCAATGCCAAATAACTACTGGTTAGGAGATCATACTATAACAAACACAATGACAAAATACTTAAAACTATGAAAGACATAAGAATATAAATATATAAGAAATTTCAGATTTTAAAAAAGCACAAGTATTTTAAAAAATAACTCATAAATTTTTATTTAGTCAGAAAATCAATCAAGTTCAAGATAAAATGCACAATTTTAGAAAAGAGTAAAACAACATTAATATGAATAACTTAGCTGCAATTTCTGAAAATGCTCAAATAAACAGAAAAAGTACAGTCAAAAAAGTAATCTTAAGATGGGCTCATAACAAGACAACTCCATAAAGCAACTCAGACTGAGTTTTAAGTCTGCTATGTTTAAAATATGTTTTGTTATTTTGCATTGTATTCAATGATTTTGGAAATGCTACATTGACTTGCGACCTCAAGGTCAGGTAACATCAGCCTGGCCTGGGCATGGGAAACAATTTTGAAAGTTTCTCCTAAAAGCATTTTCTGAGTTGCTAATATTACTGAACAGCCTCAAAAAACTATCATTTTTTTCATGACTATTTAACTAGGGCTGGAACAACAGTATTGTCTCAGTTCAGGAATAAGGCTAATGAACACGTCACAGGGGACTGGCTAGCAAATCTATCACAGACACGTACTGTGGAATTGGTAGGAGTTCAGTGCTGTCATTAACCCCAGATTCTTAGTGCTGTAGTACAAGCAACATGGACTATGAAGCACGACACTTGAAAGGGGAGAGACTATACCATTGCCCCAAGTTTTGCTTATTACAGATTTTTTCTGAGCCAGAACTTTGAAGTGATCAACAAATCAAACAGCCTGAAGCATCCACAGTCTCTCTGGCATTTTTGGCTGGCCCCCTTATTATTCCATGCTCACTTTTACAATTTGGTTCTTGTTTAGTATCTTAAAAAAGTGAAAGCAAGAAAAATGTTTAGGGATATCCTACTACGTAACTCTAACAGAAAAAGAATATGAAGACTACAGTATCATAACACAGCAGACAACATTTAACAAAGTGTTGTGAGGGTAGAGTCAGAGAAATAAATAACTTCCTATTTAGACAAAGTTTAAGATATTTATTTTATGGAGAGAATATGAAAAGTGTATTTTTGGTTTGTCTTACCAAGACGTGTAGTTTTTACAGATTTTATGTAAAACACCGAAACATTTAACTAGATACATATTTCTGTGCTCAAAACATCCAGTGGGAATCTGCTACCTCTGGATTAAGACTTCCAGTAAAAGATGCCCATTAGTTCATAGAATCATAGAATCATAGAATAGATTGGGTTGGAAAAGACCTCCAAGATCATCAAGTCCAACCCCTGATCCAACTCCAATTACTATATCAGGGCCACGTCCAATCTCTTTTTAAAAACCTCCAGGGATGGTGAATCCACCACTTCTCTGGGCAGGCCGTTCCAGTGCCTGATTACCCTTTCTGTAAAGAATTTCTTCCTAACATCTAACCTAAACCTCCCCTGGCAGAGCTTGAGCCCATGCCCCCTTGTCCTATTGTTGGTTGCCTGGGAGAAGAGACCAACCCCCACGTTGATAAGCTTGAAGGCCTCTAAGAAGTGGCAAGAATCTCTGATGATCCTTATATACACATGGAAGAGCATAAGAAGGACAGGGATCCCCCCCACTCTTCCTTATTGTTAGGTCAGGGCCTATCACAATATAGTACCACTCATAGACTCTGACCCATGTATGTTACTATGTCAAGGTAAAATCTTTCAGAAAAATAAAATGCAACATTAAAAGACTCAAACCCTGAAATATAAGCAAAACCTAAGATACATAAAACAAAGGTAAAGTCTATAATAAAGATTCATAGTCATGCTGTTTTAAGAGTTTTTGCATTTGTAAAATAGTTTTATCTGGATAAGGATGCTCTGGAAGATATTATGTAATGGTTGCTTCCAACTTTCAGTTCTATTTCCTATGATTCTATGATACCCAGTAAAGCTGCAGAGCAAAAACGCAACATCAGCCTTCAGAGATGAAAAGGGAGAAAAAAAATCAATCATCTGGATGGCTGTGTACTGGTTCTCAGTATAAAAAGAAGACATAGTTTTCCAATCATGCTGTCATAAAACACCAATCTTTATAAAATTAGGAGCTTCAAAAAATAAAAGAAAATTATTGTAAATACATTTTGAAGAATGTTCTTAGAAATATTCTTTGACTTATACATAAGTTACTGTTCTCCAAAGTTACTGATACAAAAAAACTTAAAAAAAACTTGTTCTGTTGTTTAAAGTATTTGATCCTGTATCACAAGAATGTTCTTTTGTCTCTGAATATAATATTCATAGTTCTCTATGCTCCAAAAAATCAGTGCAAAAATAATTTCTTTCCTCCTTCTTCTGTTAATCCTGTATTATGGCTGATAATTTGAAAAACATTAAGAAATTAAAAGGTATAATGCCCATGTAGACCTGTATCATATTGTGGTTACTAAGGATATACATTTAGCAACCTTAAGAGCTGGAATTGGAAACAAAACAAGTGGACAACATTAAAGACAGAATGGCATATGAACATGAGTTTCAGTAGATGCTTTCAATAAATGGTAGTTAAATGCTTTTGTATCTAAGAATGCAACACTACTGTAATGAAAAAAGTATATAATATAATGTAATGAGAATATAACATTGAGTAGTAGCTGACAGGCAAAATTTTAAGACTTCACTTACTTGACATGTCCCTGAGCAACTGCTGAACACAAGGGTGTAAAGCCATTTTTATCAGCAGCATCAACTTGTGCTTCTGCAGTCAGCAGCAATCTCACACAATCTATAAATTGAGCAAAAACATGGACTGATGCAACAAACAAGTGGTTAAAACTACCAGATTGTAAAACCGGCTCAAGGGGCAAGAGCAGCCAGTCTTTTTGACTCTACATCACACACCTTAACAAACCGAGGTCGAAGCTCAGGAAATAGTCTGCAGGAGAGAGGTGAGAACAGACTCCCTGAGGGCACCACCACTCTTTTGCAGATAGGGCTTTGGTTGGGTTCTACTGAGATCCAAATATGTTCCTATTGCTGGCAACTCCCACAGTGTTAGCTAATTTATCTCCAAACTGGGGAATTCAAATTATTCAGCAGCCCCTAAGGGCAGTACAGTCCCACTGGCAGGCATGTGACACATCCCAAATATGACAGCCACAGGAGAGATGCTCACAAGCTACACCTAACTCAAGCAACAGGCTGGCCAGTCTAGTTTGAGGATAGTTTGACTAGGGACTGCAACGACAAAGAAGATAAGCTGACAACCTCAAACTTCCCCAAACCATTTCCATTCATATATTTCCAAAAATAGTACCAGCCTGATTCCACCTTCCTAAAGCTAAATTAAGATACTTAATTACATAGTAATTAGACTGCTTTTCATTGACAAATTGGAATAGCATTTGATGCAATCAAGTCTGAAGAAAATACTTAATCTGCTCTATCTTCTTGAAATAGGTTCTAGATCAGACTAAAATAAATCTTATGCAGTTGAAACTACTATTTTGAAAATAAGCTCAGCTAGAACACCAATTACAAACTCCTGATTTCTAAGCAAGCATAACGTACTCTGTTCCAGCACTGGGTAAGATCCTGGAGCCAAGCTTTGCTAGTGAAGCTTATCTCTACATATCAGAAACATATATTTAGAATTACTTAGAAATCTGACTAATCTAGTATTTACTCCTGTTACAACTCTTTCAAACATTAATACAGATGATGTGGAGTTGATTGAATAAATAATTTAACATTAAGAAATAAGATTTTAAAACAGATTCGTAAATTCTTAAATAAGTAATCTGATCTGAAATTACTTTTTTTTTTTAAGTTGGTTGCCAGGATAAGTTACCAGGACTTCATCTGTAATATTTTTTTTAAGTCATAAAGCAGCTTTCAGTTAACTAACTTACCCAGTATTTCCACTTTTAATACAATATTAATTAAAATAAAATTAAATTTTCAATCACTTTGTAACAGAAATAATACTCTTCTAACAATATAATTTTTTCCTCTTTTCATTGTCAAACCCAGTTTTATTTTAAAAATTAACTTGAAAATACAGATTCCTGCTTGATATCTTAAGATAATTCTAAGGTTTATGAAGGATGTTGAAAAAATTTTCTTCTAGTAGTTTCAAGTATTAGGCTAGAATACTCTTTGATGTCTTCATAAAGCACGTTAGCCATGCAAAAGCCATGAAGAGCACACAGAACAAGACCACTTTTCTAGAAAGGTATGGTTAACTCACAATTATTAATTGGCAGATCATTCAGGTGGTAGCTTATCTATGTGAGACTACAGTTTCTGATGAAGATCAGTGAAACGAGCTGTTTATTCTCAGGGACAGGTGCAAGCATGAGGAAATACAGCTACTTTCATAAGGCATAACATGTGAGCTAGTAAGCCTGTTCTGGTGGCATATCAAGTAAAAGAGCAATAACCTCCAAGAAGCCTGGGTCCTCTGGGTGTAGTTTTGATTGGGACTTGGAGAAGGGTAATTTGGGTCAGTCTAGGCTCATTAACTCCAGTTCACTGCTGTCTGCCATAGAAGTAATCAGCAGTGCAGGGGACTGGGCAGAAGAGCAGGCACGAGACAGACGCCAATGTTATCACTCAGTTAAAGGTTTTGGTCAAAGCAAAAGCAAAACACGGAAGCTTATTAGCACAAACACCTGGAGACTTTACTGCTCTCCACGACAGCTGGGTAGTTAGTTCTTCCAGAGTGCTGGCAAACACCATGCAGATACATCCAGGGACTCGGTAGGGCTGACTCCATGTAGCTGCACCTCACTCCTTTCTACTTCTCACATAATTCCAGTTTTTTCTATCACTCAGGGTGCCACAGCCTCCAAATACTCAGGATAGAAGAGAATCAATTATACCATGAATGCATATGATTAGCACATAGCTGAGTCCAAAGGATGTTATTATTATTCTCTTTGCATCTCTCAGTTTCAGGAACTCTCATTATTTCACTCTCTCTTTCTCAGACACTTCATGTGTAGCAGAGAATGGGCAGGATTGCCAACACAGTACAGATATGCAGATATATTGGCTAAGTGAACTACTGTACACGTTATCAAGTGCATAACAGACTGAAGCAGCTCCTGCTTTGATAATGGATCAAACCAAGACAGCGTGACAAAACAATCTTTTCAGCTATCCCAATCTAGTGGTTAAATCATAAAATCAACAGTTTCCTCATGTCCATTCAAACATAAAGAAAGTATTCAGTGTATATTTTTAGGGTGAAGTTCTCTTTGTCAGACCTACAGAACTGGGTACAGTGTGTGCAGGAAACAAAGCAGCTGCCAGGAGTTTCATGTGCTACAAAATCCCTCAGCTGCAGCTCTCAAAAGGCAACTGTTTACGAACAGGAAGGCTACACATTTTGCAAATAGGACAGATTAGGAAAGAACATTTGAGTGTTTTCTTTTCTTGTGTAACTCAATTTTCTCTACAGACTGGGCTGAGAGCACGTAACAGCTGCTGCTACCATGTTGGTTACGATGTGTTCTACATTTCTTTAGTTATCTACACATCTCATATACTGTATTTCTTCACTGAAAATATGCGGAGATCATTCACTTTCCACTCTCCCCAGACTCTGCAACATGGTGTTCATTTCTGAAGGGAGGTACTCCTTATGCTGGCTCTTAACTTTAGAGCTACTCTTCTTCTGGCCAACTCTTCACCAGGAGAAATCGGAAAATCTGGTTAGTTGACTTAGAAGAAATATGGGGTCCTGGAAATCTTCAAATCTATTTAGTCACTAACTCCAGGTTGAAAGTACTGTCAATAAATTAAATCACGGTGTGATCACCCACCAGGTTAAGCTTTTCTGTCAAGTCTTATGGTTGGACTCTGTGATCTTAAGGGTCTTTTCCAACCTAAATGATTCTATGATTCTAAGGAAAAAAAAAACAAAACAAACAAACAGTAACTTGCCATTGACAATCTTAACACAATGGAAAAATCTGTACAATAAATTATTTTATCCTTCTTAAAATTACATCGGTGTCATTTCTTTCCCCTGGTTAGTAAAAAAAAGTTATTAAAAATGACTTTTTAAAATAAGAGGTTTATTCCTATACTTCCTTTCCTTTGCCTATACATTTTTACATAAATTTGTTTTTAAAAGTCTCCGCTTTTAAAGCTGTATCTATCCATGCACATGGCAACAAACTGCAAGTAACAAAGAAAGGATTATATATTACAGTTAATAAAAACCTTTCTCCAAAAATTCTCTAAATCTACTACTCTCAATTTTCATATAATACATTAAGAAGACAACAATACTGCTGCTGCACGTTATTCTCATTCAGAATTCATACAATCCATTTAGTCGCTGAAATGTGGTGATTTGTACAACCAAGTGTTTTTCACAATCCTGTCCACCAGAAATAGAAGGGCAACACTAAAACCTTTGTAATATACTTTTTACCTTAAAAAGTAAAAGATACTAAACAATTACAGGATGCATATGCATGTGTTTGTCTTCATTATGGTGTTTTCATACTTCTGTCAAGTGCCTCTCATTTCAAATTTTGACAATAAAACAAGAAACCAAATTGCCTTTGCTGTCAGTAAGAGCTGCTCAGTAATTGTAACTGAAAATCAGGCCATTTGCTTCAAAACATTTTAGGAATACAAGATGAGTAAAGAAGAATTGGGTCAATTATGGTCTTCCACAAACACCAGCAACGATGAATGGAAGCCTAGAAGATTTCACACAACATCCATTCAGTGAGGGGGTGAAAAATAAATCCACAGAATACAATAAACTTGGACTCTTAATACTGAAGATAAAAAGCTGGGGGAGGGGAGGAGAGGGGGAAGTGCCAAAAGAAGAAAGTAAAATAAAGGACTTTTCCAATATTCTAAGGATCTTGGCAACAGCAAAGAATCTGTCAGATGAAAAGGCCCAGATGTTCCTACAAAGTAAACCATAGCACCTAGCAAGCAAAGACAAAATATATCATTCTGAACAAAGCGAAAATTCCTCCTATCCCTATGCCTGGAAGCAAAATTAACCCTGAACACGTCAGAAGAATGTACACTATCTGCCTAGATATTGATTTTGCATCCTAACTTCACTTTGTTTTTTAAAATACGTGAGAAAAATAATGGAATAGTCTCTCCAAATACTGTTTTGGACACTGGATTGGCATTTTCTAATTGTGTCACTAACAAATACATTGTTAAATAAAAATCACAAAGTACTCTTGAAAGCAGTGGCTTTAAAGGCACTGTGTTCTGCCTTTTATTGTGAAATAAAATCCTAATTTTACTAAGAATTAATGGAATTTTTCTTATTGGTATTGGTGGATTTCATCTTTTAGTGTCCAAAACAGCATAATGATATTATTTGTAATACAAGAATCTAGGAGATTTTTACATAAGTAGAAAAAACTCCAGTAACATGTACCAGAATTTTAAAGAAAGCTGCTGTTTGAGGTTGAGAGGCTGCCTCGAGACTGAGAGTTGGGGTAGTGTAGAAAAGAAAAAGAAAAATGTTAACTATCTCAGTGGAGCTTAGAGAACAAACTAAGGGTCTTTCATCTAGTTCAAAAATAAAGAGAGTTCATTTTATTTCCCAAGTAACACACTACTCTGAAACCACCTTCCACCATTCTCACTGCTGCTGCAGAAGACCAAAACATTGGTGATGACCTATTCTTTCCTGCTTATTCCCTTGTAAAGTTCTTTCTTTCAAGCTGCCTTTGCTACAAAAGTTTGCCACTGAGCACGGCGTGATGATACCTGGTGCCTTTTTATAGGAAGAGAGTGGAGAATTAGAATGTTACCACAAGCAAGAATGCTTTCTGTGTTCCAAAATGCCTCCGAAAGTATTGCTTATATATACGCTATGCTATGACTTTTGTCATATAATCTATATACCTCAGTTTCAATTTCATATTTTTAAAATATATGCATTTGACCCAATTTAATATTAAAAACATATGAAATAAGTTTTGACTATTTCACTTGAATGTTGTAACAAAACTCAGAATCACTTACCTGTATGTCCATTCGTAGCAGCAGAATACAAGGCAGAATAGCCATCTTCACAAGAGTAATTAATGTCCAGTCCTTCTTCATTAAGCAGCATTGATAATAAAGTGACATTTCCCTGGGCAGCAGCTTGGTGAAGAAGGGTGGGCCTGCCACCCAGGGGGACAGGACCACCACTTGTTAACAAAGGGGTTAGGGAGGAAGACCAGCCTGTGAGTTAAAGCAACAGAAATTAGATGGAAGACACATAAATAAAGCTTTGCATTTTCAGTGTTCTTTTAAAAATTAAAAGGCCTTCAAAATGACAGGATTTGTTAGTTTAGCACAAGTTTTGTCATGATGCTTTGTCTCTACACCAGAAGGTATTCTGAAGAATAAAAACTGCATACAGGGGTGTCAGTTGTTAATGCAAATGAACATTTCAAAAGGTTAATGTGAAACTTGTTATGAACTACAGTAGCAGCTGGATATCTCAAAAAAAAAAAATACTATCAAAATTTAGAAACTACCAAAAGTTTTATACAAGTTTTAATTTAATTGCTGATATGCTGGGAAGGTTTTTTAAAGTATCTAAAGAAAGGTTTCCAAAACAAAATACTTATTTTCATATGAAATTTCATCCTCCTTTACAGTCTTAGTGTAAACTTTTGCAGCTATGCAGATAAACAGCACAAACAGTCCTTAATAACTTTAGGTGTCTTTCAATAAGTTTGCAAAAGAATGCAGAAATCACTTACAAGAATAATACAGAAATAAATATATTTATTGTTGAACTGTACCTTAAGGTAATATTCCTTTTACTCAGCAAAACTTAATATATAATAATATACTTAGGTTCCTGCTCCAGCAGGGGGATGGGACTAGATGATCTTTTGAGTTCCCTTCCAATCCCCAACATTCTGTGATTCTGTGATATTATAAAATGCTCCAGTGTGAATAAATAACAGGTTTGTGAGTGAAAGCCTTCAAGTCATCCCATTAAAAAATAATATTAAATTAAAAACTTTGAAAGCTTAGGCTTTATCTCGGTTAAATGTTCTGTTCATTACTTATCAGCTTTAGTAGGGAGTTTGTTAAGAATATGAAGTTTGCTGCATAAGGCATAGAAAATTTTGTGCATTCTTCCTTGATCAAGGACTGCAAGAGAAAATAGGAGAAAGATTTTTTATTTGCACTATTACCTTTAGAAAACCCACATTATCTTCCTCTCTTGAATAAAGAACTTTGTATTCTGTGGCCACACATAGGTTATTATATGAGGGTGAAATCTAACAATCCAAAGCACGCTTACACAGCTTTTACTGTGGTTCTGCAACACCCAAAACTGAAGGGGAGCTGCAGGGTGTTACCTCCAGCTTCATCAAAGCTGATCAAGTGCTATCCAACCTCCAACACCTAGAACTAGAACAAGTATGTGGCAAAACAACAAAAAAATAAATGCCTGGAGTATTTTCATATTTGTTTCTAAAGTAAGCTAAATTAGTAAATCCAAATTAAGTTTACTACTTTAGTATGTAACGGAAACGTATTTGCAGTATTTTAACAATAATAGATTATTATTTAACTTATTTATTTGATATTGACTATAAGAAGTCATCACTACAGCTATAAAGTTATTTTATAAATCCAATTTTAAACCAACAATAAGCTGTAAGGTTAACTCCATCCATCTTCATATAACCTAAATTCTGAAGCTACCTTCTGACTATTAATACTCTTACTAATATTTGTTTCTCCAATATTTTTAATCAATATACAAAGTAAACTGCATCCTTTAAGTGGTAAAAAAAAAATAAATCTCCCAATATTTGAGACCAGTTACCTCTTACAAAATCCCCAAAGGTCTGAAGAATAAATTGTGTTCTTCCTTTCTATTATAAAAATATTTTTACTTTTACAACCTTTTGTTATTCTTTGAAACCAACTGTCCTGCAGCTGTTGCTATACATATTAAAGTTTTTAAAATTGTACTGGTGTGGTTTTTACTGTCTTGTCATGGTAGTTAGCTGATAGTGGACATTGCTTGGGTGGCACTCCAGATGCTAATATTCTTTGTCCAAGTTATACAGGAATTATTTGCAGGAATTTGGGGAGCCTGAGACTAAGCTTTAAGCATGAAGCTCACTTTGCCAAGCAGTTTTGTAATATGAATAGTATTTCTGGGTTCCCTTCCTTATTGAAAATAGTGCAAGTTTTTTGTTGTTGGTTTTTTTTTTTAAGCATCATTAACAGAAATGCCAAAATAAAACAAGATTTTTTTTGTGCCATATGTGGTATCTTAAAAATTTCATTTCAACTCTTTGAAATGAAAAATATGTTGTTGTAATTCCCTGATGAAATTCATTATACTAGGTTATCATTAAATGAAAACCTACTGAAAAAGATATAAAAAACAGGTAAGAACATAAACATAACTCTAGCTTCTATTATCAATGTAAAGCAATATAATTAAGAAGAATTCATCCAACAAAATACACCAATGTTAGAAAATACCATTAAATAAGATATACCATTACAGATGCAAAAAGTTAGGAAATGTGAAGCATCTGTGAAAGCTTGTAGGGCATGCAGTGACGAAGGGCAGAGGGATAGACAAAAACAGCTTCTGGCATCAGCTTCAGAATGTGAGACGGTTAATTTCAGAGCCCAGATCAGTCCCTCACCCCCCACTTTTAACTTTGAAGCCAATTGTATAGAGAGAATAAATCAATCAGTATAGAAACGAGCAAAATAAAAAACATACTTCATTGAAGAGTGACATAGAAGCGCAAAACCAAGAAGAAAGTGAAAGCAGAAATCCCAGGGGTATGAAAATCCAACTGCCTGCATTCGTTTCCATTTTGAAGTCATAAAGCCATTGAAATGTAGAAATCCAAACAGAGTAGAAGCATTTTGGCACCAGTTCAAAGGCTGCTGAAGTTAATGAAAACACTGTTGCAGATTTTGAATCAGGCCATAAATGTTCATTGTAATTTCTCTGTGTGCAGTCTGTTCAACATTAATGACAAAAGCTGGTGTCTTTTCCTAGCAGGGATGAAAACAGTGACATACAGTACTATGGCCTGTCTGTGAGAGAAGGTCTCATCATATTAATTTAGCAGAACGTGTAACTGAAACAACTGGCACGTTGATTTTAAGTTTGCTCTTAATAGTTGCTCTTTCTAGAACTACGACACTCCCTTACTGAAAATCAGTTGATATGTTCTTAAAGCAATCTGAGATAACTAGGAAACTTTTAAAGTTAATAAATAGAATACTTCAGTGATTAGGCTATTATCAATTCTCCACAGTAAGAAAAAACATGAATTATTGACAAACAAAAAAATAGAAAAATGGAGGATTCTTTCAATGTCCTTTTAATATATTAAATTTGTTTCGCACTGTTGTTTAAAAATATTAACAAATTCTGACTGAAGCTCACTATTTACTATACAATAAAATATGAATAAGAATTCACCATGCTCTGCTTTAACTGAAAGTAAAATTGGAATTCTAAACATTTTCTGAAAAAAGTAAATAAACCAGATTAAAATCAACCAGAATATTAATAAAACTAACTGAATCTGTGCCTAGAGGGCATGAAAATGCAGATATGGGAAGGAGGTTTCAGTAGTATTTGTAGTTGTTAGGTGTTGTTCACCTCAAGAAAAGTCATACTTAAAAAAGAAATTGAAAAAAGAAAGTGAATGTGACATGAATTCAGGCATTATTCACTAAATTATTTTAATGATATTGGTTTTATTTTTTTAAGACAAAGTCCATTTCCATATATATTTATAAAAATCTATGTTTTCTTTTATTTTCTCAGCATAAAACATTGAAGGAAATGTCGTTCCATACTTGCATAACATCTGTGGCTCAAAGTTTTTTTAGTTCTGCAGTTTGCCGGATGCTTGGACAAAATAGATTAAGTTCTCTTAAAAAAAAACATTTAAAAAAATGGGACTGGAGAATAAGCGCAATAAAATATAAGCATTAGTTTGGGTAAAAGACAAATGAGCTCTTAAATATTTACCTGAATATTTCAGATAAAGTTTTTAAAGTTCTTTGAGCCTGTCTGTAGCCAGTAAAGGAGGGATATTAAAATAACTATATGAATAAAACAGCAGACCACTGACTAGAGTTTAAGCAATCTTTCTTTGCAGACTTCAGATTATGGGATACGTTTCCCAGTTGCAACTACAAAAATTCACAAAAAGCAGTGCCACTTACAAAATACTAACAGTGCCAAATGTTGACAGCAAGGACGATAAGGAGATTAAATGAACTCTAATGTTTCCATCCCTTTCAAAACCAAGTGAATGGAGTGTAAATAAAGGCAATCTGAACACAGAAACCAGCACAAATTAGAAAAGACTATCAGTTTTTGACAAAAATCCTACCTTTGAGAATTGCCTCTGAGAATTGTCACAAATTTCACAAAGACCACAAATTGACTATTTGGTGGATGGGTCTTATTTTAAAGGCTGATTGGTCTCCTAAGAAAAAGGTTTATACTTCGAAGCACAAACTAAAGTAGTAACAATACATGGGAGTTATGAATTCAAGTAGTGGTAATTTCAATTTTAAGACAGAAGATTTTTTTTTTAAAGAATAATCAAAAACTGTCTTAAATGATTATCAAACTGCATCTAGTCAATGTAAGACTAAATGAAATATATAGCCAAACTCATGCCGATAGGATTTATGCAAGACAGCCTCTTGCCTACAAAAACTATTCACTTTGAAGTTGATTTTGCCAATAATTTGTTGTATGTTAATAAAATCTTAGATTATTGGTTTTTTAAAATGAAACTTTAAATCCATTATGGAGCCTAGCAGCAACCGAAGGTAAATGAGGTTTGGAGAGTATCTGGAATACTGAGAAACTAATGTTTTATCTGACATGGCAATCAGACTCAGCTACGGATAAGAATTTAAGACAAAAATTGAGGATATCCCTATGAAAAACAGCAAATTAAGAGGCAGCCATCAAATTCCACACTTGTTAGCTCTTAGAAGTAGTAGACAAATCGAAGACAAGATTTCTGAGCTCATATTTTTATGGCACGGTTCAGAAAGGAGAGAGGATTCTGACAATATGGTGCCACAGCCAAATGCTAAAAGCGTAACTAAGTTACTCCAGAAACAGGCAGGAAGTCTTCAACAAAGTGGAATAGGAATAAAAATTCCTTAGTAAGTGAAGCCTGGAATCTCCTCTATATACAGATACAAGTCTGCCACATGCTGCTTTTGGAACAGTTTCCCCAAGACTGGTGAGTGAGTTCAACTGCTTTATCAGACAGGGGTGCAGCTACCAACAGAAAGTGTTTGGTTGTGTGATGGAAGCAGACCAAATGTACGGGGGTTTTGTACCTTATAGATGATGATACAGGGACTAAAGCTATGAGGAACTGAAGTGCCATAACTGAACTGAGAAAAAATGTTGAAAGATTGAGACCATTCAAACATTCTTCAATGCTGATGAAAGTTTAAAGTGCTCCATAACTACGTGTCCATCTTCCTCACGGCAGTGCAAGTCAGGCTAAAGAGGAGCTTCTACCTAAGGTTCTAGTGCTATTGATCCCATCAGGGAAACATGTTGTCAAAAAGATTTACAGGAGATCAACAGTTAACTGAAAGGTAGATCTGGGCTGCCTTTGTTCATTTAACTGCCATCAATAAGACACCCTTAAGCTGGCAGCACGTTAGGTACACAAGTAAGTCTCCACCACAATGCAAAATGAATAGCAGATACACCCACAGACTCGAGACTTAAGACTGTCAACATAACATTTGGATTTTAAATCTCCAACAGCAAACTTTTGCTGATATCTGTTGAAGTAAACCTGTGAGATGCCACACACAAGTATTAACAAAGCCTACAAGTAAAACCAGAAGAACTACAGAAAAATGGAAATAAAAATGAAACATATTCTATAGGTACGAAGTGATATATTTTCAAAACATTATTTCAGACTGAGAAAGCATTTTGAAGTCCAAAATAACAGCATTTACAAAAATCCCCAAAACTCCAGACGAAAAAAAAGGAGTTTCTTTAATAGAGTTTCTTTAATCTGCAGCTCATTTCCTTTAAACATTAGTCCTCTTTACCTTTAAAAAAAGCCTTTGGAGTCCTCCTTGAGGAAGCAAATTACTTTATAACATTACTAAATCAGCAAAAGAATTCCCATACCCCTGGAATGTAGAAAAAATATAAATGAAAATTTCAACTTTTAGAAAGTAAAAAAAGAGAAAGGTATAAAAAGATATATAAAGCAAATGAGAGACATACAGGAAAACCAAAGCATTACTTTAGAGGGAGAGAACTTGTAGCATATCAATCCCTTTACCTGATGCTGTTACCAGGAGGCTGTCTGAATCACATGGTCTACAGGATGAAGCACTAACAGGGTTTATGGAGGAGCTACAGGCAATGGTGGTGGGAATGACAAAGGAATTTTCTGAACATGCATGTTGGTTCAGTCCAGGGAAGTGGGAAGGCCAGGCACCCACCTGAGATGAGGCTATGGCTGGTATGGCACAGCCTGCAGGTGCCACAGATAAATCTATAGCAGGTTTTGGTGGCAGCTGAGGTGAGGACTTAGAAATAATTTCCTCATTTATTACCCTGATTCCTTGTGGTGAACTTGAAAGAGGTGAGGTCACGGTTTTGCTGTCAGTTTTTGCACTTGTATTTGGGGATCGACTACTATCCATTAAAACTTTAAGCTGTGGGTGTGGTGGCGAAGGAGTTTGTGAAAGCCCTGGTTTTTTAGGAGGAATGGGTGGAGGATTTCCCCTGTCAATTCTTGATACACTGGGAGTCTTTAAACTTGTTCTACCAACTGGGGGGTATGTGCCAACTTCCATTGAATGTGACGTCCCCGGCCGTGACAGAGTGCCACTCTGAGGGCCTGTAAATCTTGAAAGGACTTGGGTAACGGTATTCCGAGCTACCTGTTTGGCAACTAGGTTGTCACGACTAGTAGGGGATACGTCCCTTGAGGGAGGGCTTTGGGTTGTGTTTCCATTTTGGTCTTGATCGTTTGCATTCACTTGAAATCTAAATCTAGCTGCTTGGATTCGTGGATTTAGGCCTGGATGCCCAGTAGCGTTGGCAGACGGTGAATGCAAACTGTGCATAGATGAATTGGGAGAGGAATTCTGAGCTGCGGCAGCCGGTGCTGCAGAGGTGCAAAGGGAAGTACTATTTGAAAAAGGGGAAGTGCTACTTGGTAAATCAGGTGATGAGCCTGTACTTGGTCCGTTTTCCTCAATTCTGTTTTGATTCTGTGTAAGAGCAGGAGTTGCAGGAGGGACAAGTTCACTAGATGAAGATTGCCTATCAAAGACAGGCTTCACAAGTGCTGCATTGGCACACACATTAATTTTTGTATTGCCAGACACTAGTGGGTTCGCTGTAGAAGGCTTTACAGATACAGTCAAAGGCAACTTCTTAATATTTTCTGTGCTACTGTCCATCACTGTATTATCTGTTTGGCAGGCAACAGTTCTTGAACTTGGCTCTTCTGTTTCACTGGAAACGGAAACAAGACTCCTATCTTTATTTTTATCTTTATTTTTAAGAGAAAGATTAGCTTTACTTTCATTCTCCTTTTTTAATTGCTCGATCATTTTGATCATTTTATCTCTCTCTTCTCTGAGGTCACTGGTGTGGGCTTCCTCTCTATGAAGTTTGGCACGCAACTGCTCTCTCTCCGTGTCAAACTCAGACAACTGCTTTTCCATTTGAGCTTCCATTTGGGTACTCCTTTGTTTCTCAGCTGCAAGAGACTCCTCCAGTTCAGTAGCTTTTTTCTTTTCCTCTTCAAATTTTGACATAACTTCTTCCAGTTTCTGGGCTTCCTCTACAATTCGGCCAGACAGCTGCTTACACTCTTTCACGAGCATCAATACTATATGCTTATTCTTTCCACGTTCTTCTTCAAGACGAGCGGATAGCTTTTTGTGCTCCAGCTCAAGATTCTGTAACTGAGATTTTTCCATTTCCAACTGTAAGAAAGCAGAGGGAAAAATTCTCATTAACAAGATGGAGACTTCCAACATAACCTAGTATTAACCTGACATTGATATTTTAACCTTTGAGAGTATGCCTAAAATGAACCCGTCTGCCTCAGGAAAGTGATTTGTGACACCTAACACAAGTGCCTATAATCTTTTACAAGCAAAAGAAAGAG
Organism: Antrostomus carolinensis; assembly: GCF_000700745.2. Lineage (NCBI taxonomy): Eukaryota > Metazoa > Chordata > Aves > Caprimulgiformes > Caprimulgidae > Antrostomus > Antrostomus carolinensis. The sequence continues at coordinate 53,022 of NW_010294679.1, forward strand.
ACAAGCATCTCCGAAGTGCAGTTCAGAAAGTAAGTACGCCCATCTACTTTCCTCCGTTGACAACACAGAGATTCCCCAAACTGATTAAATGCTTGTGATTCTTGAATGAGGAGCTACCTGTTCTCCAGAAATTAGACATAAGACATCACAGAAAATCATCTTCTCAGTAAAGGAATCAGACACAAGCAAGAGATGAGCTTTGCAAAAAACTTCTGAGCCCAGAAATGAAAAGTTTAGGTTTTAGGTCTTCCTCAGACTGAAGGAGATTAGGGTTGAAACACACAGTCCATCATGCCCATAATAGTTGTCTTATATCTTGTTTTAACATTTTTAAATAAGACATTAATTTCTGAGACCAAAATTTTGGCACAGGCACAAGTATCTTCCTATACTTACTCATAGCAGAAGGTCTCGCTCACATCAGTGATGTACAAACTATGTTATAAGCTAGAATCAAAAAATTTACCTACTACACGGAGATAACAGACAAGAATAATTTTTCCCCTCATTCATATAGTCACTGTCTCTAATTCATCTTGCCTGCTGATTGTGTTTTTATTCAAAGACCCTGTTCTAGAAAAGCACTGGAAAAATATATTGATACACCATTTTATAAAATACCTTCTAGTAATAATGCAACCCAAATTACTTTGTATTTTCCTGAGCAAACTTTTACACAGGTCAAACAACAAAACAAAAATCGATTTCTTTCTTCCTACTCTTCCCTTCACATACTGATGCAGTACCTTCCTATATGGCTTATCTGAATAACTGATAAAAGACCAAACCAAATCTCAAGAAACTGCTGAGTATTCCTTTTCCTGTACTCTTTTTACTGGTTTAGCCTTGTCAGTTCTGCTTCATACACAGAAATAACAATTCAGAACTGCACCACAAAAGTGCATTTTCTAAGTGGGCATTTTTTCAGAAAAAAACCCCAAACTTTGAGGTACCTATGAAAAAAAAAAATATTGAGGGCTCACAAACATGAATGGTTTATTTTGACCGCAACAGGAAACTGTTTCATGCTTCTACAATACAAGAACATTTCACAATGCTCAAAAAAAATATAAGAAAAGCTGTAGCAAACAGCAGTACATTTAAGATCTTAACTTGGAATAAATGTGTCACTTCAATAGATGAAGGAAGAATCATAGATTATAGATTCAGATTATACTGTCATGGTAAAACAATACTAATTTCAGAGGTTAAGACAATACAGCGTCATGAGTACATTTACTGTAAACGGTAATGTGGGAAACAAGATGGCCTAGGGGATTGGTAATAGCTATGGAATATCTCCTCGCTCAGTCAATGCTTCAAATATTGTCTTGGTTGCTAGATGAAAACAAACAAACAGATACACAAGCAAAAAAAAAAATCCACAGGCATTACAATATAATAGCTTTTCAGAAGCCTGTTGTTACAGCAAATCATTCCTTGTCCTCTCCAGTAGGAGATGAATTTCCTTAGCTCTGGAAACTTTTTCCACATTACTGTAGATGTGTCTACAATTCATTTTTAACTAAACTGCATTTAAACAAAAGCTAATATAAATACTATTTTTAAATAACAGTTTTGTTACTGTCCAGTTATACCACAGAGAAGTTGAAACTCATGCCATCAAGAGATGAGTACAAAAGAGAGTCTGTAGTTGTAATAGAAATAGATCCCACCTCTACAGCTCATTGTCTCCAGGATATTTTTCCCCCACATGGTAAGTAGAATTCAAACACAAGAAAATGCTTAAAAAGAAAGGGAAGTGAAATGACACAGAGAGAACAAACCATAAATCCTGCATGAATTTACACTTATAGATGAACATGTGTCTCACTCTCCCAACATTTCTAATCATGCTACCCGACTATAAATTTCTCTTCCATTTGCTTCAGAAGAATGGGAAAAAGCATAAAGAGGTGATGGCAATATTAAGATATATTATAGTGTCCTGGTTTCTGCTGAGATAATGCTCATTTTCTTCTCAGCAGCTAGAATAGCACTATGTTTTGGTTTCAGCATGGGATTTGGTATGAGAAGAATATTGATATACTGATGTTTTTAGTTTTGCTAAGAAATCAAGGACTTCCAACTTCCCATGCTTTGGTCATCTGTAGGTGCAGAAGAAGTTGGGGGAAGTACAGCCTGAGTAACAGATCCAAACTGGCATTTGGATATGCCAATGGGATATTCTGTATCATATAACATCATGTTCACTATACAAATAAGGGTTGGCCGAAAAGCTCTCTCCTTCTCTTCCAGGATTGTGGTTTTGGGATTTTCTCTCTTCCAGGATCGCTAGCTAAGAACGGGATGGGCATTGGCTGGTGAGTGGTGAGCAACTCACAGTGCATCACTCATCTGTATTCCATTATTACTATTATTATCATTATTATTACAATTTTATTTTATTTCACTTATTAAATTGTTTTTACCTCAACCTGTGAGTCTCCTTACCTTTAATCCTCCAATTCTCTCCCCTCTTCCCTAGGGCAAGGGAGAGTGAGTGAGCAGCTGAGTGGTGTTTGTCTGCAGGCTGGGTTAAATGATGACATACAGTAATGGCAAAATTTCTTTCAGAAATCATATGATTATCATAAGAAACAGAGAACTAAGAGGAAGAAAACACTATGGGAAATTATACCTACATTATAAATGTCATCTTGGCTTCAAATACCTCAAAACCTGTTTAGCAGTGGAAGGCTCTACTGTGGTTTTACAGCTTCATCCTAGGCTAACCAATACACTCTCTGAAATGCATTTCACAAAACCAAGTCCACCCTTTCTTAAAAACAGTTAAATATATAAAGAATAAGGTATGGCATTATCAGTCATTGCTAAACAATATCAGCAACAGCACCTCTTCAGTTACATTAATGACAGTACAGCTGCAAGTTAAATTAATAAGCTGTTATGATGACACTATTTAGGAATGGTCCCATTCACAGTTCTTCACATGTAGAAAAATAATTAGTTTTTTCTCAAGCATTGGATTGTTTTTTTCAAAGCATCTAACAGCATTTGGATGCTTTATAAGCATTTCAAAGCAAGTGGAGCATCCAACCGTAGCAGTGGAGCATCCAGCAGTATCGTTTTTGTTAAAATAGATACAAAAATAGTGAGAAATGTATACAATTTTTAAAGTTTGGAAATGCAGTCAGATTATAATTAAAATGTTTTTATCAGGATTTTCTATACCTTATTATTCCTCTATTTTGCTTTGAAATGAAGGACTGGTTCCATAAATTGACTGTTGTGAAATTATATTACTTCCAAATAATTAACATATAACTGGGATGAAATCAGCTTGCTGTACTACTATAGTATCTTATTTGTAAGCATTGCCTATAAATAAAGAATTCCTATTATATATCTTTTAAGTCCTCTATTTGATTTCAAATTGACAAGAGCAGCAGTAGTTTGTCATTTTACATTGTCTCCTATTTCTATCTCTCCCCCCCCACCTTTGTTTAGGCTGCATCACCTTGAACAGGAGAAACCTCTGAATATTTACACTGTATTTTTTCCTTTAGATGGCAGGTTTTGAACTAGCTGTAATTATTTATGAGTTTGTGAACTAACTACAACCTAATTTTTGTGAAGTGTACTGTATGCATGCACTAAATCATATCAGTGATGTAAACATCTGGAAATGTGTCCAAGAAGGATTTGAAAAGTGGTAAAAAAGGATGCTGAGAAAAATGATAATGTCCCACAAAGAACTAACCAGCAAAGGCCCTTCAAAGGTGAGAGAGTGCCTGCCTTGTGAGAAAAGGTCAGGGGAGCTTGGCTTGCTTAGTCTAGTGAAACAAAGACTGAAAGATGACCTAACAGCAACATACTGCTCCTTTTGAAGGGCCCTTACAATGACAGAGTCAAATTCTTCTTCGTATTGTCAGGTGGAGCCCCTAACAAAATGTTAGGATGAGAAAATGCCCTTTAAGAGGCTCAGTCTTGGAAAAACAGTTCTTCATAAGGATAGTAGTGCAGGAAGGCTGCAGTATTGCCATTCCTGGGGGTTTTCAGGACTCCACAGAAGATCAGATATATTGCTGGTGACAATCTGCTTTAAGTATAAAGTTAGACTAAATCACATCAATGGGCCTCTTCCAACAAACACGTCTGTCTTTCTTTGAGCGTGCATCCCAGTACTAACTTCTCTGCAAACACGTGACAAATCAAGAACTGTCATTTTGATTATGTGGTTTTGAGTTCCCAGGAAACCTCAAAATTAATTTTGATAGCAACTCCAGGAAAAGCATTCAAAGAGATGGAAGAGGACGGAGACTTAACACGAAGCAGATGATCAGGTGTTTGGTACGTGGCAAGCCTATGACTGACAGTTATTTGTGCACCTCTTCTGTTTTTCTATATTCTGGCACATTGTTATGACTTGCTTTTTATGATAAAATAAAAATTTTATTCAAAGAATACTTTTAAGGTCACTATATTCAGACAGTAAGCCCCCGGGAATAAGAGTTCAGTCTGAGCCTGTTTGAAGTCAGTAATATCCAGAGAAAATAAACACAGCTGTACACAGACTTCATTACTTAGTGTAAGAGTGAGACAGCGAGCAAATTCCAAACATCACACATTTAGAGAAGGAGGAACCACTCCTGGAGGGAGGGAGGTGCAGCTGGCTCTGTATTTAGGTCACATTTGTCTAGGCCTAACTTTTTTTTTTTCCTTCCTTAAATTGAGTTACTATACTTAGTCAAACATTTCTAGAAATCCCTCAAAATACCTTCATCACCCCTTGAGAGAGAGATTTGAGAGATGGAGAACAGACAGAAAAATGTGGAACTAAGGGAAGGTAAAACACTGAATGAAAGGAGATGGTTGAGATATGTCATCTGTTGTCACAAACCCAAGAAGTTTAAGAGGGTTCCCTGTCCAAATATTATTTCTAATCGGCTTTAAAAAAGGAAGATGTAAGTTCTGTAGAGTCATGCACACAGCTACTCAACACCATGCAGTTTGTTTTCAAATTCTGTGTTATTTAAAGTTCCTGTTTGTTACAAGGAGTAAATATGGTAGAATCATAATGACACACTTCCAAAGCAACACACATTTTTTCAAGTATAGTGCCTTAAATTTCAGCTTGAAAGTTGCAAACTTCAGAACTGAGTGTACTAGAGGTTTAGGTACTTCTCAAGGTAAGAAGCAAACTGCAAAATAAATTAAGATCAAACTACTTAAGATTTAAACAAAAAAACCTCATGTATTCTTCTAGGAAACAAAAGACAAGAACATCCTTTCCTGTGCATTCAGAGTTATAGATACAGACTTTGGTAATAAACCTTGGCCAAAAAAAGGACAAAAATGTAATTTATATATCAATACCCTGACTTTGAGACATACTCTCAATGTGTAAGCCCATCTTACACGCATGGATCTGTCCGTATACTAAAAGCTAGAGACAGATGAAGAGTTTAGGTACAAGAAGAGACTGTGCCCATACACAGAAAGAAGAAACTAATTGAATTGTCTGGGCAGATATGTCAGGATCTCTCCCACTACAATTCTTCAGTCAGAATAAGAAAGCTTACTTGCACTTTTCTATGCTGAGACAATTCCTTTCCCAAAATCTCAATTTACTTACAAAGCATATGATAAATAAAATTAACATTTAAGAGTTCTCAAAAAGAAGTGCTAGGTAAGTACAAGTAACAGTTCATTATAAAGGTCATTACACTGTTTTAGAATTTACATATCATGCATACAGTCTAATATTATTCATTTTTTGAACATGGCATCTGTTTTTCTGAAGCCTGAACAGAGCCAAGGATGGTTAAAATAAACTAAAAAACAGAGCTAAGATAACAAGAAGAGGTTTGCCTATTTAATTTAAGCAAGTATTTCCAGCATACTGCCAGTACTTTTGTGTGCATATTATTTCCCAAGGAGCAATTACTACCAAAATAAACTTTATTTCAATTTTCTGCTTGGGTTTTCTTAAATATCAGTATAAAACTGTCACCAAAAAGCTATTTCAAAGCTGCTGAAGACATTCTGTCCGTCTTGTACCCAGTGAGGATGACTCAATGCCTAGAAAGCATTTCTTTTCTAATTATTCAGAAATACCCGGTCTAGTTTAGTCTATTATATTACTGTTCCCCTCTTTCCTCTGAGAAACCCCTTCCCAACATATTAATATTTTACTATGCTTTAGGAATGTATGGCTTACACAGTAGTGAAACATGTGCAACCAACCAACCATTCACTTTGAAAATGACGGTTTTATGTTCCAAAATAATTTTCCCTTTATAGCAAATGTTCTAAATATGCGAAAAAGTATTTTCTGAGAGTTATAATTAATTTTTACTGATTTATGAAACAGAGCCACCTAATATAAAATGCAAATAAATTATTTATTTTATGCTATTTAGGTTAGAACAAAAATAGCAGTAGCTCCTCTAGGAGCAAATGGTGCTGATTTAAAAATATATTGTGATGATGCTTTTTTACACTGAGCTATCCACTTATATAATGCATCAACTTGTACCAGTTATATTTCATTTACTCTATAAATGTGCACACAAAATATCACCATAAAATCAGCACCTCACTATATATGACAATTAAGTATTAACATTTGAGCACTCGTAATGATGACGAAGTTAGACAAAAATGCAAATTTAAAAAGTGGCATGAAAGAACAAATCAGGAGAGGGAAAAGAAAAAAAAGTTGTTAGCAGGATACCTTCTTTTGTCTGTTTTCAGCAGCAGCCAACTGAGCTGACATTCTTTCTTGCATTTTCCTGCAGTGAGCCATAACAGCTTCTAAAATGGACAGAGGGTTCATGCATATTGGCTTCTTTTCTTTATCACCAGCACCTGCCTCAAAGTCTCTCTGAAGAGCCAGAAATGGGTCACTCAGGTTAAATCTTCCATATCGCTCCTGGATAAAAACCTCTTTGCGCCGTGCCTAACAAAGGAACCAAATAGACAAAGAAATAAAACTAAATATATACTTTGGAGTACATCCACACATAAAAGAGACCTAAACCACAGGGAAAGTTATGTTACTTGTTTAGGGCTTTTAAATATTTTCTTTAGGTATTCGTTTACAATCTCTAAAAGAAATAGTCAGATATGTTGCACCGAGATTTCATTATAGTGAATACAACTCACTACATAAAAACCCCTTTTCCTTCTCAATTCAATACAGCAATATCAACTTGGAGTAGTTTCAGAAATATCACAAAAATAACATCTTGTAAATTGGCTGATACACAGAAAGGAAAGGGAAGAAAAACATTCTAAAATAAAATTTTCTATTTCTGTTTATTAAAATAATGCTAGTAAAATATCTGAAAACATGCTTTGTGTGTTTACTGCAGTACCAAAACAAGTATTTTTCAAATAAAAAAACCTGATGGTATGTTTAGACATACAGAGATTTTCACAAGTAATAGCAGACAAGCAGAGAGCAAAAATAACACCAAGGCTTTCTGAAATTAAGACAGTTTTCATATCTCTGTTCAGGAAGAACTTCATGATCATGTTTCTCCATACCATTATTTTAAAACATAATTATATTTCCAATTGACAGTACAACATTTTATTGTCATAACAAAAAATATTACATAATAAAGATCAGAGGTAGTTTTTCCTGACAGGTTTTTGGTTCTTCAGCCCAACACAAAAGCAAGATCTGTTTCAGAGAAGGTATTTTTATACATTTAATACACAGTACACAGGAAGGCCACAGACAGGCACTAACTTCTAACAGTCTTCATTGAAAATATTGTTCCAAAATCTCAAATTAAGAGTCTTTTAATTTGTGGGAGGGAAAGAAAACCAAACCAAACCAACCAACACCACCACCACCAACAACAACAAAAAGTCCAAAAAACCCCACCAGAAAGATCCGATGTTTTCTAAAATTTTGTTCTGGTGTTCTTGTGCTTGCAGATATAACAGAAAGCAGAGGAAGAAAGCCAAACCATCATAGCACAAGTTTTGGAAGAAAATGAAGGCTCGTTACCTTAAAAATCAGAAGAGTCACCAGAGCAGCTCTTTAAAGAAGTATGCCTCAAAAAATAAGAAAAAACCTCACGGTGCAGAGAAACACCATCAGAAAGAGGAATTCCTCCAAAAATAGATAAAACATTTATCTGTGATTTGGTTCAAATTCAGTTTTGAAGAATAAGCAAAAAAGAGGAAGAATAAGCCAATTCTGAGATACAGAAGAGAAGGGACAGGCCTAATGGTTACCAAATGGGTTAACAGATAATTTGGAAACTTTGAAGTTAAAATTGTAACATATGAAAAGGTCATAAAAGGTCATGCACATTTCAGGGCATGAGAAACCAAAGAAGAACATAAGAACTATGTTAGAAAAACTCTCCAGAGACTAACTACAAATAACATAACTTAATGAATGTCCAACTTTTTCCTGTACATTGTCTACAAAATTGAAGTGTTGTGGGAAAATAAAAGGTAAAAGAGAATTTGACTGCAAAAGAAATAAGTGTGCCTACATATTCTCATGCTAGAAATACTTTTAGTCTATTTTTCAATTTGATAGTATAAAGAGAACTTGAAAATATTTATTAAAAAAACAGGCCTTTGGGGCATAGCTTCAGGAAAACTTAGAGTTCTTTCAGACCTAAAGTCTAGCTAGGCTTACAAAGTCAGGTAGTGATTGGTTGAAGAGATCAAAATAAGCTGATAGAACCTAGCTATTTTTTATAAATTACCTTGCAAATAACCCCTAGTTAGTCTAATATTCTAATCCTCTAAATTTTAACTTAGCTTTTAAAATAAAATAAAATAAAATAAAATAGCGAGTTCCAAAGGTAATATCACAAAGCCAGGTGGGGAGGGGCTATATTTGTCATTCCTGGTTCCATATACTGAAGTTACAGCACAGTATGCAACTTAGGAATTCAACCTTCATGTAAAGCAAACAATCAAAACCAAAAACCTGACCCTAAATGGATTAATGCACTAGCTAAGCAGCCAAACAAGATGTGAAATCCCAGCAGGTTAAAAATTTAAATGGAGATTGAGGCACAGTCCATATATATATTGCCAGCATTGTAAAAGCCACTTAGTTTATACAAAGAAAGTGAGCCACCAAAGTAAAGGAAAAAAGACTGATGTAGCAGCTGAGCTGTAAATAAAAAAAAAGACCACCAGGACCTCCAGCCTTAAATCCAGAGACCAACAGCATAAACAGAAGCCAAGCAGATTAACTGATCGCAGAGGCAAAGGCAACCACTCTTGCCTTTAAGGAAACACAGGTAGACAACAACTGAAATAGTGTGTATTTTCCAGTTATTTCTATGACCCATGACCTGCTGTCCTCTTGGTACATACTGTATGTATGCAGTATGAATGTATTCTTTGAAATGTTCTTTAACATGCACAGCACTTAACAGACTAAGCAAGGCAAAGGCTCAATGTGCACGTGCCAAAATAGTAACGAGACTGGGTGTTCAGATTCATTAAGTAAGGAAAAGATGGAACTATATAGAAGAGATAAGCTCCATCCAAATAAAAATCAAAACAATTTTCTGGCATTAAGAATTAAAGTGGCTACCAGAAAGTCTGAAAGCTAAAGACTGTGGAACAGCACATGGTTTGGGATGACAGAACCCCATAGGGCTGAAGCCATAACTGCATACCCTCGAGCACAGGGTAAAATAGACTGGTCACTTTCAAACAGCAAAGTCATCTCAGGATGCTTCCAACTCAAAAGGGAGCTAAATGCAAAATAAATACAAGGACTAAAAATACAAAATAATATTATGGGATGAGGATGCATGATTTCAAATGAAGAATAAAAGATAAAGCAGGAGGTTGGTAGAAGGGAGACAATGAGAAGTTCCCTTAAATGTAGGCACAAAGTGGCAGAAAGACAAGCTAGGCTTGTTTTTTTGGTTTTTTACATTATTCCTCCAGCTCCTAAATAATAATACTTCTGTCCCTTTGCATTTCACTAAAGTACATCAGATGGGAGAAATAGAAATACTAGAATCAGAAAATTTTCTCTCTTACATCATCTTTCAGCACTGAATTTCAAGTCATAAGAGCTGGTAGCAATATCAAGATATCTGTTTTTTATGGCACTCTTTATCTGGGGAATGTGCAGTCTAATGTCATATAGGTAATTAAGCCTTTAAAATAGTCTCTGCATAATTTGGTGGCTGTGCTAAAACAGCATTAGCAGTGTCTCATATATTAAATTCAATTGCACAGCAATATATACAGAAAATAACATTTAAAAGGTTGATTTGTGAATAATTAACTGAATGCATTTTCAAACAGAAAATTTTTAAAAATAGACAGAATATGCACCCACTATAGGAGGTAACCAGGACTGCTGCATTGTGACAGGTATTATACGAATTTATAGACTGTCAGTTTTGGTTTTGTGCACATACCCATTTGCACAGCGACTAGACTTTTAATGGAAGGACTGAGATTGAAAGTACTTAAAGGTATAAAAAGATGTCCATGGGAAACTACACTTTTTGCAGCCTGTGCCAGTGATACACAAAATTGTAATTTAAGACTTAAGCTAAATCCTCCAACAGGTAACTGCTAATGAAAACTGACAGTAAGAACACACAAACCAAGAGAAAATATCTAAAAACAAAGAAAACCCTTTAAATAGTTCATTAATGAAATTCACTACTGCAATAGAGTAAAAGCTTAAACATATTTACAAGAGCTTTTGAAATCAGTCCAAGAAGAACATCACATTTATACAAAGGTTTTAAAATCTTACACAGAATCTGAAACATTAAACAAGGAGACTAAAATAAGAGTGCAACTACTCAAAAAGAATGGAACCCCAAAGTTTCTTTATGGACTGTCTCATCTACAGCATTACATTAGATCAAGGATGGACTATAAGTTTACACCAAAAAAAATTACTGAAATTGAAAAAACATCTTCAGAGCGAAGTGAAAGATGATCAAAAGGTACAACATGGTATGTCTTCAAGGAAGAGCTAAGTAGAAATAGGACTCTTCAGTGTGAAACAGAGACAACCAGGGAGAAACATGCTAGAGGTCTGCACACTGACAGGACAAGTGGCAATCGTCCCACGATCTAATGAGGGAAATTTGAGTGAGACACAGATTCTTGCCGAGAGCAGATAAGCACTGGAACGTGTTGCCCAGGGAAAACGTATAACTTCTGTCATTGGGAGATTTCCAAAACTAGATTGGATAAGGCCATCAGCAACCCGATCCATGTTTGACGTTAGCCCTGCTTTAAGCAGACTGGACTGAATGATCTCTCGAGGTGCCTTCCAACCTAAATTACTCTGTGATTAGTGATTTCTTCAAGGACTGGTATTTTTTACCTTGTAGATGCTATCAATCTCCTCAAGTAACAAACAGCAGAAATAACCTCTTAGAAGAAGGAAAACAACCAAATACTTATTAGTGGAACAACTCTTATGTCTCAGGATCATGAAAATACCTTTTATGACTTAGCAAACAGGACATTTAGTCTGTGATATTTTCAAAAATGAAAAACCAGCACTGAACAATCCTAGGGATTACGCAGCTGTTTGACACAAGGGGAAGATTTATTCTCAAGTTTTCTCTCGTAGGTCTGCAGACAACAAAAATCTGGAGGATGAGGCAGTAAGACAAACTGCTTCTTTTATTACTCTCTCAGGGAGTCAGTCTTCTACCACAGGCAGTAAGACCTCATTCACCCCTACACCAGCTTTTCTCACACTGTTCAAGTCACTTCTATGCATCTATCTGCCAGCTCCCTCCCAGACACTTCCATCTCTCAAGCTGACCCTTTGCAGTCACTGACCCCATTTTTGACCCCATTTGACCCCTGGCAGATGAGGGCTGGCAGCAGGGTGTGCAGGGAGAGGAACAAAATGAGAGGGGGTATCGGTATGATGGGCCGTGGGATATTTAAGAACTGGCCTCCAGTCACTTGTTTCTTGAGTTTCACTTCAGAAAAAAAAAAAAAAAAAAAAAAAATCTATATTCAGTGACCAAACTGAGAATTAGGAAGTCTAATTAGATTTTTTTCCCCCCTGTTATTGAAACAAGAATGTAAGGGGATAAGGAGACCTTCAAATAGTATTCATCTTACTGTGGACTTAAAGCTAGAAGCCTAAAAAAGCAAGGAAAACCAAATACAATCAATTAATATATAAGTAAGAAATAAGCCCAATAACAAAAAAAAAAAAAAGAAAAATTAATCACATAATATAACTTATATTGTTAGTTTTCTTTTGGTAATAAGCTATGTTGATTGTAGTTGCACACATTTGCTGAAATGAGATTTCATTGTCAGCTTACGGAATCAGTAACAGAATATATAAGCAAGAGTATTTTTAAGGTTAATACTGCATTTTTCCCACAATGTATCTCAGAGTTTCCTCTTCATTTACCTGCCAAGTTAAAAGTTCAGCAAGTCCAAGTCTTCCATGCAGCAATTGATGATAAACATCAAAAACAGGACTGCATGTCCTACACTGCTGTGGAACAATGGAACTGAATTAAAGCTGCCCCAGAACCCTTAAACAAAATTTCCTTCCTTTCAAGAGCATTTGTTCCTCTGATTAATTTCCTTTTCCACATACACTAAAATTGTTTCAACAGATGTTGACAGGTTCATATTAATATTTTCTCTTGACATATGTATTAGGGAGTGGTAAATTTTTTTTAAAACTAACCAGCACAGAACAGGAGGCAGAAAAAGCTTATTTGATGTGTTATGTTTTAAGACAAGGGTGAGACCTTCATTCTAAATAAAATTGAAAGGGTAATAGATTTTTTTGAAAGAGGAAGGTGGCTGAAAGAGAACATGTTTATAAATTGTATTCAGTGGCATTATACAGCATCTTCAAATTATCTGCTGAAGCTATTCATTTAAGCAAAAGAGAATTATCAATGAGTATATAATAAAAGCAGTACTCTTTCAGAGATACCTGCAAAATACAGGGGTGGGGAATATGATGTCTTACTATGATTAATTAAGAACTACTCTTTAAAGAATGCTAACAATTTTGTTACACAATAGGGTATGGGGGCTTGTTTAGCTTTTTTTTTTTTTAATGCAGATGTAAATGAATGTTTTCAAAGTATCACGAGATGTTACTTCCATATAAAGTTTTACAGAATAAACTAAAAATGGAAATGTAAACACCAATTACTGCTGAAGAAATGGTACCCTACAGCATGATTTCTCTCAATGAACACGTGATGCTCAATTTCTCCTTACAATCTTAGCTACAGCCTAAGTTCCTTTCTTCAGCACTGTGACAGTGCATACTTACGCAAAGTCTACAATTGAGTTAGATTTTAATGAACTCAATATTATACTAAAAACATTTGACCAATAGATTCAAACTGTCTCTATCCATGTTAAATGTCAAGTATTTTAAGAAAAAAACTTGTGTGTACATGTTAAGGAAGAAAAAAATGGAAATTCTCTGAAAAAGACTGATGATCATAACAGGTTGCTAGTTAAAAAAGAGTAAAAACAGTAGAAATAATTGAGTAATAGGAGGATGCAATCAGCAAGTTAAACACAACCAACATACAGGTTGATTATGCTCTGACAGACCTATATAATTGTTTCGTACTATAAAAAAAAAAAGCTGTTTCATGATCAGGATCATGAAAGAATTCAAGTCCTTTGGTAGAGGTACTAATAAAGAAAATAAAATATTCCTGGTTAGTAATTTTTAATGTGAGGCACACATACTCATAAAAAGTATTCAAAATTATCTTGAAGCAGTGTCTTACAGCAGTTCTAAGCCATGCAAATATAACAATGAAACTGTAGGCTGCCTGAAAGTGGAGACGTAATCAGTTTTTCTAGAAAAGTTATCCCAAGCATGAACCATTAAAATAAGAGTACCAACAAAAAGTTGCATTATTCTCTCATTCACAACAACCCATAGAACTTTTCCAAAAATCTGTCATTCACAAAGTGTCCCTTTCAGAATCACATAGCTTTAAATCCAAGCTTTTAAAAAGTATTTTTCAAGGTAAAAAGAAAGCTCTGAATATAAGACTGTATGTTGTTTTGCAAGGCTATCCTCAGTAACCTCCATGTAAGAAGATATACAAAAACAACATTTTAAAGCATAAAAGGTAAGGTCTTACCAAGCAGTTGAAAACAAAAGCAAACCAGATTTTCTCTATTTCATGCCAAGTATTCAAATATTAACATGGTTTGCAAAAAGCTGTACAATTTCCTCTTCTCTGAACTAAAAAGCAGAATTAACAAAAGTACAACATGTCTAACAACTAATTCAAATCTCTCTCTGTATAGGAGGACAAGTATTTACTTAATACTAAAACAGTTCTGACTTACAATATAACAGAAAGCACTGAAGAAGAATTATACAACCAAAGTAATGATCAAGCCTGAATTTCCTTAGGGGAAATGACTCCATAAAAAGAGGCTATCACCCAATAGCACCACTTTATTATTACCCCAATATTGTTAAGTAGCACAACCTCCTTCCCTTTCTCCCTGTCACCTGACAAAAACCTCCATGAAAGAGGTACAGACAGGACAAACATATGCTTCCAATTCTTTGTACTAATTTTCTCCCTTAGAGTAATGAAAATCCACTATTTTGAGGTTGTGGATTTAAAAATGAAAAGGCCATATTACAAAGCTAAGATCAGTTACTAACAGATCAGTATCAACAAGAAAAAACAATGCAGTCAATATAAAACATTCTTCACTTCTTACAGATGTAAAAGGTGAAACACAGGCCTTGCACTAAGTTTCTAAATGGGGAAGAAGAAAGCACTAATCACGAAACAACATGTGTTTTTAATCGAAAAGAGCCAGCCAGATGTTCTATATAAAGATGACATTAGAAATGACAGCTTTGTTGTCTGATTCCTAAACATTTGAAAATTCTAGGCCAATATTTTGTAAGGAAGTATCACTGTTCAATGCTCTGACTATCTAACCACCCAGACATTTATTTCTGAAAATAATACAGATTTTCACAGTGATAATGAATTTCAATGGATAGAAGAGACTCGAGCTTTCTGGTTACTTTAAATAACCATTTGTCATGTAGACTTTTTTGCATGTTCAAATTTAAAGTTCAAATTCATGCAAATGAATTCATAATTCTTGGTACGGAAATGTGTCAGCCATTCTTCTGAAGTCCTGAATGAAATCTGACTTCACCTCTAACCAAAAAAAGAGCATTTCAACCTCTTCTGCTCAGTAACAGAGAAAACATACCAAAAGCATAACAGAAAAACTTGAATTAAATAAATTTGTTTTCTTTTTCATTTACAGCATTTAGATTTTCCTATTTTTAAGCTATCAAAATCTCAGTTAAAATATTATCTCATATTACTGCATAGCAATTACATGATTACCAAACTTTAATTATTTTAATGAAAAGCTATGGAATTTTTATGGAAAGTTTACAATGCAATCATCATTTGATATCCTTCTATGATAAGGTCACCTGCCTAGTGCATGAAAGGAAGGTGGTAATGCAGCTTTTCTGAATTTTAGTAAGGCTTTTGATACTGCCCCTCGTAGCATCCTTCTGGACAAGCTGTCCAACTGTGGGATGAGCAGGTTCATGGTGAACTGGGTGAAGAACTGTCTGAAGTGCAGGGCTCAAAGGGTTGTAGCAAACGGGGCTACATCTGGCTGGTGACTGGTCACCAGCAGTGCTCCTCAGGGATCAATTCTAGGGCCAGTTCTGTTCAATATATTAATCAACGATCTGATTGTAGGAGTTGAATGCACCAGCACAAAGTTTGCTGATGATACCAAACTGAGAGATGCTGCTGACTCTCTTGAGGGACAAATTGCTTTGCAGAGGGATCTAGATAGACTGAAACATTGGACAATGATTAATTGGATGAAATTTAACAAGTTCAAATGCCAGATTCTGCACCTAGGACAGGGTAATGCTGTACAAGGCTGAGAGGCGACCTCATTGCCCTCTAGAGTTTCCTGAGGAGAGGAAGTGGAGAGGGAATCTCTTCTCCCTGAGATTCAGTGATAGGACATGCGGGAATGGTACAGAGCTGTGCCAGGGGAGGGTTAGATTGGACATTAGGAAGAATTTCTTCATCGAGAGGGTTGTCAAACACTGGAACAGGCTTCCTAGAGAAGTGGTTGATGCCCCAAGCCTGTCAGTGTTTAAGAAGTATTTGGACAATGCCCTTAACAACATGCTTTTACTTTTGCTCAGCCCTGAAGTGGTTAGACAGTTGGACTAGATGATCATTGTAGGTCCTTTCCAACTGAAATATTCTATTTCTATTCACAATACAGATTTATTTGAGGTATAGTAAAAGAATTCAATGTTTTCAAATTATTTCCAGTATTCGCTTTGGAAGGTAAATTGGGAGAGTAATATGTATTACCTCCAGGAAGAATTTTATTCTTGCTACTACCCCTAGTGAAGAGACTGAACAAATAAATATATTTAACTAAATAAACTTGATTTCTAGAATGGGACATTTTAAAGTAAACAGACTACTAATCCACATTGTATATTTTGGATTTTATGTCCTTTAGTAAAACTTTAAAGCAATTTTCCAGCTTGTGATAGTTTAGCTTAGCTGGCAGCCAAACAAGACAAAGCCGCTTGCAGCACTGCAAGAATTGGAGGGGTAAAGGTGTGGAGATTTGTAGGTTGAGATAAGAACAATTTAATAATTAGAGTAAAAATAAAATTAAAATAGTAGTAATAAAGATAACAAAAAAATATATATGAGTGATGCAGAGTACAATTGCTCACCACCCGCTGATAACGATCCCAGAGGAGCGAAAAGAAACCCCGAAACCGAAATCACAATCCCAGAAAAGTGAGCCAGAGCGATTCCAGAGAGAATCCCCCCCTTTCCAGTCAGCCCCAGCTAATATAGTAACTGGGATTAATATATCAATTAATCTCTATATTAAAGAGAGTACTAGCTGTACTCTCTTTACAGATACCATTATTTAAGTTACCAATTTTAATAATGTCATATAACAGCTTATATCTCTACAATACCTGTCTAAAATTTTACTCTGCTATTTCAGAGAGAACTCACTGTAATCACTGTTGGGTTTTTTTCCTCAAATTTTCCATTTATTTGTACAAATGGAATTCTGGCTTTTATAAGAGACCTAGTGCTAAATACTTTTAGTACACTGCCAGAGCTTCTAAGACAGATGTCTCTCTCTGGGAGAACTGCAGGTAGAAAGACCAGTCAGAACAGCATCAAAACAGAGTGGGAGGGAAAAAAGCATGGGAACACATACACTCAAGCATAACAAAAGTAATTGCTGCTATGTATTTTCAGAAGAGTTGAATTTGAAAAGGACCTCAGTCAAATCTCTTATCTTACTAATAATTGTTTTTTATAAATTACTACCAGAATTTATCTGGAAGAACCAAGAACAAACCTTACACATTTTTTCTTCAGCAACAGTAACATGAAGAGACACACAAACAAAACATAGAAGTGTTATGTTATCAGTTGCACTTTAGTGTTACCATCCACAAAATTTACTATTTATCAGCACAGAGGAAATGTCCTGTGTATGTTCCCTTAACTAAAAAAATGGAAAATTTCAGTTAACATAATAATACAGAGAGGATGACCCAGTTACATTTCTCATTGTCAGCAACTTGAGTAATGATGACAAAGAGATAAAACATTTTAAATAAGTCACTTTAACAATAAAGTCACAGCTGTATTATTCATAAAGATGACAGAAATTGAGAAACAGTTACATCAACATGATGTTGGAATTTTTTATTATTTTTATAAATAGTGTGTATATCTCTATGCACTAGTTTATGCTGGACTATGCAGCAAGATCAAAAAAGGGTAGGAGGAATCAAATGGGAAAGGCAAAGCAATTATCCAAATCAGCAACCAGCAGAATACTTTCAGCTGAATTAGTAGTTACATGACTGGCAACAATAAAGATATTCAGATCTTATGTGAAAAACAAAAAGAGACTATCATCATTTTAACAGTCAATGCTGGAAAGCACAAAGCACAGAGTGAAAAGGATATATGTTTCATACCAGAAAACTACTCTCATAGTTTCATACTCGTAGTCTCCAATTTTAGGAGAGCCTGGAATAGTGGGGCTTACACTTAGTAAAACAACACATATACAGGACTGTTTTTATATAGTTTACCAAAAGTTTTGGTTTCCTCAGTGCTTAATTTCTCCCTTTGGCAAACAGCAAAAGACAAAGACAAACTAGTTTTAAGAGCAGAGAAAATGCATACACAACCATAAATAAAGTCAATAAATCAAAAGCAGTGATGATGATGAGCAAGGACACAAACTGTAGATCATTACCTCCCAAAAATTTAGTAAAAACTAAAAACTAAATTTTTGCAAAGAAATTGCAAAATACAAAAATGACAACACAAACAAGGCATTATCTGACTTCTATTTCATGGTTCACTTCTGCCACCAAGGCCAACAACTGCCATCATACTGTCTACAACAATAACCTTCTGTTACATACAGTTTAACATCTTCTGCTCCTCCTTCTACCTAATCATCATTTTTCAAAGACACCTGCTACAAAACAGGCTGTCTTACTGGCTGCCAGAAACCTCTAAAGCTGCCTTCTGTGTGCTTTTAGCTCCATTCTTTCATATGAGAGTGCCATGGGATTCATACATATAGGAGAAGTTCAGATTTGCATTTTAAATTCACAACAACTTAGCACAATTACTGCGTAAGGGCCTTCATAATTTATAGGTGGTGTAGCCTCCTTTGACAGATTACACTTAATATACTTGTAATTCTTCTACCTATCAGTCTATTTGTGAACACCTAAACTTAAACTCTAAATGGCTTCATTCTCTCTTTCCTGATAGCTCCCAGGTTTCTTCCCCTCTAACTGTGAAGTTCATTCTAGAAGTACCAAGTCTTATAGTACAATTCTTGTTGACTTTGTGTGGTAGTTTGGGATAAAAAGTTTAACCACAACTGACAATTATGGTGTTGGCAATAATTGTAGTTCAACATGTAACATACAGGGTACAGGCAAAACCAAGTATCACCCCATCACAAGATACAGAAAACAATAAGTAACACAAGAATCACATGAAAACTCTAACTGATATATCACATCTTCTTAGTTAAAATCTCAACATCCAGTAGGCAAGTTGGCCAAGTAAAGGAAATTCTTTTGTTAAACAGAACTCACTCGGAAGCAGAAAGGTCAAATTAGGCAAGTATAGCTTACAAGTATCTGCAGCTCCCTTCCAAACATTTTGCTTAATATTCTGATTTTTTTTTCCCCAAGGTCTAGCTAATTCATTGCTGAAAATGCTGAGCCAGGTATGAAAGGCTCCACATTTTGCATCGCTATTCCAGTATCATTATAGGTTACCCACCAAAAACTTAAAATTGTTACTTAGTATACTATTATGATAAACTATGATACACTCAGATTTTTTTTTTTTAAATATTGTTTGATCCTCACATACACTTAAAAGAATTACAAAAGTGGTACAGAAATACATACACGACAGTTATAATCAAAATAGTTCATATTTTCACTGAGATTAAAATAAAACTATACTGTTCAGTGCTTAATCAATGTTGGCCGAAATGGAAAGACAAGTTTACTGATAATAGCCTTCCACAATGCACAGCTCAAGACTTGAAATCAAACTAGCTTGAGCAGAAAACGCATTCTGCCCTTTGGGGAGAAAAAGACTCCAGAAGAGCATTTTACAATGACCCATCTGGCTATTTTACAAGCAAGGTCCATCTGTCTGAAATTCAAGAATGATCATAATGGCAGAAAGCACTGGGGAATTTCTGGTTTTAGCAAGTGAACATGGGGATATAAAGTTAATTCTTTTAAATCTAGACCAATTCAACTTACATTTTTTACTACATTTACACTAAACAACCCTGGAAAGGGGCATAGACAGTGACTGTGTCAACATTAGCAGGTAGTGCAGCATAACAGGAACAAGTTTGTAGAGCAACATAGTTGGTGCTGGGAACGTGCCTATGGTCCTGTCATTTGGAAGGATGTATTACTGATGACTTGCTCTTCTCTAAGTTCAGTTTACACAGTCTGAGAGGTCTGTGAGGCAAGTCAAAGCAACGTTAGGTCGGGACAATGGGGAGAGTTTCTTCAAAAGTGTGCTCTTGATCTGAATGCTAAAGTAGATTCACCCAAGTAGTTGATTCACACACATATATTATATAGATCCGTAAAAGATGGTCTTTATCATAACAAACCCCAACATCTTATAAGCCACCCATACTAGAATTTTCTAAGAGAACATTAGTACAAAGAAACTTTTTTATTCCAAAATGCAATACTTTGCAAAACAACATTCAATTTGATTACATATACTTTTAGAAAAAATGGAGCAGAGTTTTGAGGTAGTGTTGGATTATAACATTACAGCCCTGGAAACTGAGTGTCTTTTCATTGCTGCTACTTATTTAAGAAATTTCTGAAAGAATCCAATCATTTAAAAACAAATGATCCTCCTAAAAAGTATTAAAACTTTTTTTTTTTTAAGACTTGCTTTAAACTACTGAATTTCTGTTGGAATTGAATACTGATATCCTAGTAGTTCTAAAATGATTAACAGGAGATTTGTAACCTGAAAACTGGCATTCAACATACTATGCATTATCTATTTTAAAGAAATGTTGTGTAATCTACACAGTAATCACTACACTTTCTAAAAGCTGTTTATTTTAAAATCTTGTCTTTTTAGACTGGAAGCTTTTTAAGGTAAAGCTAATAGAATGGGTTATTAAACCTAAATGTGGCTATAAGGTATTATTACATGCATTAATTTCTGTCTTTTGACCTACCTATTTCATTACATTAATATCCACACCTTCATTACAAAATTAAACCACTGCTCTTCAGAACTCACATGCCTTGCTAGGGGAAGTCAGAAATTATCTTCTATGGATTTTCTACATGGACATAATATAGAAAGTATGATTAATTTCCAACTCTATTGATTAGCCTGCAGGCCTGTCAAAATGCTTAGATTCAGGAAGATAGACCGCACTAACAATTCCTGCAGAACTAACTCCCACAGCAGAGATCTTTTTCTTCTCATCTTTTTATAAACTTAGTCTAACTTGAATTCTCTGAGCAGCTAAATTACCAAAGTCTGATTTTCTCTAACTCTGTATTCTACAATTCATATACAGTGCTCAACAACAGACACCACCTTCCTTCAACTGAGGCCCTAACGACAGTATGATTTTTCTTAACTAGCTGCCTGGTTTTATGACACCACCTACTTCTGAAATGCTTAGCATTTTGTCAGATTTTGCAAAACATGGCTAAAAGATTTGACAGACATTGGTACAAACACATACATAGAAGATAAGCGTTCTTGCCTTAGGAAGTTATGGTAAAAATTAAACATAGTAGGGCGCTACAACACTGAAGAAACAAATTCACCTTTGCCATTCTCATACTGTCCTCCTGACCCAGCCATCACATACACAGAACCTGTTGACTTGGAGTTAACTTAAGGTCAGAGAAAAGACATTGCCCCATAGCAATACCATTGATATTGTAGTCAACTTGAATTAAACAAAAATATATCCATTGCTGGTATTGACAATTCTTTTAGCAAGTTTTTTTTTTCTATTTCAGCGGTGATTTTCCCCAAGAACCTAAAGAAGTTATTCTAAATCTATGCAGTGTGGCATATTAAAGGATCTAGTATGACAAGAATTTGCATTTTTTTGTTCACATTAATTAATGCATGCCATAGTAGCAAGTATAATAGAAATTTTCATTTTACCATTCATCATCTACTGAAATTTACATAGCCAAAGAAAGTGATTTTAAAAATAAACAACAATTTGAACTAAGTCAGGCTTTAAAAATCTTAGACAAAAAATAACCTACTAATGATTTAACTTTGTGAGAGAATCACCACCAAAAGCAGTATTTAGTATTTGGAATTCTATGCCTGACAGCTAATACTAGCACTTCAATTCATCATATAAGGGTCAATGCACTTTAAAAAAATCCTCTAGAAGGCAGGCAGATACAGCAACCACTTTATGACTGGGGAAAAAACCAAGTGAATGCTGTAGCTGAGGTTAAAGTCGTGGGAGGCCAGTCCTGTGGTTCGATTATGTGGCCACATTACCTCCACATTAGGAACATATTATCCCCTTATTAGAGGCAGACAGTTTATTTGGATAATTGAGACAGATGGAGGCAGCAGCTATAGTTAAGTTTCCCTCCTTTTTTAACTATATGCATTCCCAGTAGCAATTAAACAGCACATTATTTCACATTAATAAAATAACTTTAATTATTTAAATGTTCATCTGAATTTAACTTTAATTGTGGTGCAACGCTGATCATGGAGGCATGAAATAAAGTACAGATTCAACAAGAATTATCTTAAATCATTTGGTTAGTAGTTACAGAAAATCAGAGTGCTAATGAGAAAGATTTACACAAAGATCACCTCCTTTGAAGTGAATTCTGATGCTGTCCTCCACAGCAAATTAACTGCTCACTTGGAGAATAAATCTGGAACTTTGACCCTAAGTGTGACAAAGGTCTGCTCTTCCAAGGCTGTTCGTCCTCAAAGGGCTGAACTTGTCCATTAACTCAGATTGCTCTGGTTGATAATTACTGTAACTTTTTCAAATCTGATCTTCTCCGACTTCCAAATTGCAGACAGCCAAAATTCCCCAAAATAAAAATAATGTTCAAATAGAGATTAATTCAGCAAAATACTCTGAGTTCCATATTGTACAAATCAGAGTATACTATAACAAAGTTATACATGCTAAGGGCAAAAAACCCCCTCAGCTTTCTCTGTTTATATTAAAGCACCAAATGACTACTTATACAGTAATATTAGGAGACATTGACCCCGTTAGATAAAGTTTCAATCACTGAAGCAGGAAGCAACAGCCCTTTTTTAGAAACAGGATTGCTATGTGTACTTATGTATCTGCAGTTGTGCACATTATAAAGGAACAATGATGTACTGTGGAAAAGTGGAAGTATTAAGAGGTCATCTGCATATTTCTTACGAATGCAGTTTGGATTTGAAATTTTGGTTTTGTTTCAAAAGCAGACTTCAAGGTATCAAAACTTTATATAACATACAATGTAAACTCTAAAATACACTATGCACAAAGATGCAATAAAAAAGAGTTAATTATTGTATGTGACACCTTGGGTTTGGTTCTCTCTAATTTATCATGTGGCACAAGTTCAACTGCCTTAATAAAAATCTACTACATGAACCCTATTAACTTTACTAACTAAAATTATCTTCCCTTCCCCTTCACCCCAGGATAACTAGTTAATTTAACAAGATTTCCTACCATAATCTCAAACTACTGGCCTTTCTCACTTTTTTTTTCTTTTTTTTTTTTTTTTTTAATTTACACAGGACAGTCAGAATGGACACTGCACTGGAACAATACCCAGTGGACCGACCTAGAATTCCCTAGTTCAAACTTTTCAAAGTAGAGTAAGAAACTCTGAAGTCTTTCTTTATTCTCAATTGAACTTCTGGGAGTTTTTGAAACTTAGCTTTAAATAAGCAGAAAACGTTATGCAACATTTTAAAAGTGCTAAATGAGGAGTTAGTAGCCATCTTCCCTGATGGCTTCTAGTACCAAGAGAAATTAAACTGAAAGTCATAAAATACAAGTTCATTTTATGATATAATAAATACATTGCAGATGAACAGCCAGTAGGCAAGCATCTGAAGACAACACAATTCTGAAATCCTAAGGCATTGTCTCCCTGTCAGAAAAGCAATATTACAGCAGTACTGATACAGGGAGTATAATTTTGGAGTTTAATTTCTTTCACTGACATCTCCAACTGCACAACTTAACAGCTATTTTTTGAACACGCGAACAAAAAACCCAATAAATCACAAAAATACAACACATTAAAAAGATTATTATTTTAGATTTCTATGAGCTAGAAGTAGGGTTTGCTCCATATGTAGGACTGAGGCTCAATCCACAAAAACAAAGACGTGAGAAATGTTTTCTGCTTAATCCATCAGAACCCACACAGGCAAATTACATTTTAAAAATATATCAAGAAGCATTAAACTGTAATCCTGAGAAGTAAATTTCTAAAATAACTGAAAAGAATTCATTTAAAAGAAGATTTTAAAAGTTATTTGAGAACTCCATAATACATATATACATACTATAAACATAGCATAGAAAAACAAAACAAAACAAAAAACAGTAAGGCACAAGTTCCAACTCCATATCTTAACCAAAAATACTGTTCAAGCTCCCCAATTCTTACCCTACAACTTTCTGTCAGAAATCTGTTTCATTTCACCAGGGAATACTGTGGATAAGGTGTGGATTGTGATGATATGACAAGTATACCAAGAGAAAAAGCATTTGGCACCGTGAGAACCACGCTCCTGTTAAGAATCAGCCTGAAAAGAAATCCTACCTATGGATGTTGAAAGTAGGTGTGGTTTTTTATATAACTAGCTTTACAAAGAAAAAATATCAATCTGTCGCAGATCTTCAGTAAAGCACATGATGTGGCCTCATACACAATTAGTGAAGTGGGAAACAAGAGAGGTCAGAATTCATACAATGGGAAAAGTACAGACTAACAGAGATGCACTCTGAACAGTTACTTTCTAAGAGAGGATTAAAAGATACAGTTTTGTAGTCCTACAAAAAGACCAAGAATATATAAAAATGCTTAATAAATGTATATACCACAGTGACTGAAAACTGACAGGAAGATCACTTAAAAGGAAAAGACAACACATATCATCTAATATCAGGCTTTGACTTATCAGAGAAATTAGGCTTTGGAACAGCCCTACAGTACCAGTAAGACTAAAATAAATAAGCAAACAAACAAAAAATCTCACCAAACACACACTCACAAACTTCCATAATTTTGAAACAGAGCTTGATCAGCTTTTGAACTACTAACGTAAGAAGCCTTTTGCTTTATATGAAAAACACCATCTTTCTTTAAGGACACACAAAGTATCTATACAAATTTGTTGAAACAAATCAAAGTACCAACTTTGACACAATTCCAATATATTTTCCTTGTTATTCACATCTGTATTTGGCTATCTAGTAGCTTATTCTGTGTGCTGCTTGGAGACTCCAGCTGTGAATACTGCTCATGTGTGGCTTCCCAAGTGAGAAGCCACAAGATCTGAAAGCATCATATTTCAAGATATGAGGTTACAGTTCTTCAGCAGGTATAACTTCCAAGTTTTCCAATACTGGTACAGCTAACCAGGCAAGCTGCCTGGAAGATTTGAGTTCCACGTGGATTTTGCTTAGAGGATTTTACCATAAAATACAGGAATTGGCAATTGAGATGCAGGACAAGAAAAAAAACCAAAACAAAACCAATTTCAACATTTATATACCTTACGTGAAATGGAGCTATTTTTCATATTGATCTATATTTGTCATCAAAAAACATCATGCACATACTACCCATTTCAGAATGCACACGGAAATCTGATGTAGACTTTTCTCTCCTGGAACTGCACTATCCTGAATGTTTAATGTTTACTATCATTAAATGTGTACTATATTCTTCTTCCTCCCCACCCCCCCTGCTTTTTTCCCCCCCTTTCATTCAATTTAATACATTCATTATTTGGTAAGTAGTGTAGTAGCTTGTTCATTAATATGCATTGAAAAAATTGTCTGAGTATACTATTTGCATTCCTCCAAAGTCAGAAGAGTCAAAAAAAGAGATTCTGAATGCAGTGTGCACATTGTTTCCCCTTTTACAAAACATTAACTGGCAGTCGGGGACAACAAAAGTCCTAGTCCAGGCAAATGAGATGTGAAATCGTAAAACAGCTAGATGAAAAGGCAGTACATTTCAACATATGCATATACCTGAAGGCCAAACGCCACATGACTTCAAAGCGCAGTAATCCCTCAGAAACATATTGCTTCCAGTGTCTTATTGTCATAACAAAATGAAAATTGTATTTCCTAAGAGAGGTTTGCACGTATAAGGTCTTTCGTTACTAATGTAGGTACATCAGTGACAGCTACTTTAAAGCTCCATTTGCATCAAGTGATCTGAATCCATCACAAAACAAATTAAAATTGAATAAAAAAATCATTTACAATTGTTACTGTGACATTACAAGTGGAAAATGTTCCCACACTACTTGATAATCATTACACAAACTACTAAAAACTAGTATTACATATATTTTATTACATTGAGTTTTTGCTTTAAGAGACCTTAAAGGGCATAATTTTTCTCTATCCAACTATGAATCTGTAAGTATTTTCAAACCACGTAAGGCTGTTTTCCCCCCTAAACCTGCGGTCTGTTTGGCAGCTCTGTTAAATTTTATTCTGTTCCAGATCAATTTTAAATTCATTACAGTCATAAAAAATTATCAGCTTTTGATTAAAATAAAGTTTTGTTTTTACATTTCCAGTCAACTTTCTAAGTTGCCTTTCAGACTGCAACCTTCTGAAGCAGAAAACCAACCTTGACATGTGCCTAGCACAGCGAAAATCTAATCAAGTACTTATGAGTGCTGTTAAGAGTATATACCCCATATTTCACATTTTATTTAAAAACAACAAAAAACCACCACAGAAACTTTTCCCTAAGTGGACAAGACCATCCAATTTTGTCCTTTTTTTCCATCTCACGGAAAATGAATGAATTGAATAGACTAGAGGCAGAAATACATAGATCATTAGAACAAATGATAAATGAACTGAATTTTCCTTTGAAGTTACTCCTTCCTTTCACAAATAACAGACCCAATAATAAAAAATAATTTAAAGAGGAAGTAATTTTGCAGTTTTTGCACTTAATTCTCTGAAATTTCGTTTGTATTTTATACCAAAATTACATAGAATTACTGAGTGGCAACAATTAAACAAGAACATATTTTATGATTACAGAGATTTAGTCAACCTAAAACTTAAAAATCACAATTTGCTCTTCCACTAACAATATTCTATGCAGAGTATAAAGGAAGTGGCAAAAGAGAATTATAAAAAAGCAAACCACAACAAGCCAGTAACTTACCCGCAAGGCTTCAATTACAAGGTCTCGTGCTTCTAGTTCTCCTTCCATTACACTCAAAAGCATCCGCAATTCTGGCTTGCTCAAGTTATCCACATCAAACTCTCCTTTCTGTAAGAAACAAAACACTGATGAACACACTAACTAACTGACTGCAATAGTTATTATAGATCTGAAACACAGACATAGCAGCATCCTCATTATGGGTTCCTCAAACATCTGTAGCTGTCAGAAGTTGAGGTTAGTTTATTTGTCATATATAAAGTCAAAATTAATAGCAAATAGTTTGATTCTTTATTTAATTAAAGTGAATAAATTAAAAGCCCACAGGTATGACACTGTTTCAGATCCTATACCGTTGCAAGGAATTGATCCTGCAAAGTCTTGTGAATGATAAGGGTGAAATGGTAAAGAAAGTAACTTTGTGACTAACAGTTCCCATATGCAGCCTCCCAGAGAGAGAAACAGTTCAGCAGACCTGAAACAGCACATCAGGGATGAAGGCAAGAGAGGGTGAAAGAACCTAAACCACAGCGCACCTAATCCAGTGTAACTGGTGCCTCCCTTGCAAACAACTACCAAGTCCTCATATCATACTGGGCTGAATGCGAATTTCTGAAGCACAACTTGTGAAAAGACATGAAGTCTTATCTGTACGTTTTATTTGCAGTCCCATTTGTCTGGCTGGAGGCTACAGTTCAGGTTTAAGAGGCACTGACGAACAGCAGTTCATAGCAACGATATCTCCTTACTCCACAGTTACCAAGATGAATGTAAGTCTGACTTCCACCCATAGGAGAATGAGTTTATACTGAAGAGTAAGATCACTGAGCACTTGCATAAACACTGTCTGCTGCAAACACCAGCACGGCTTCTATAAAACCATATCCACCTTACGAACTGCTACAGTTCTGTAACAATGTCAACAGATACACGGAGAAAGGGGATCCACTGAACACTAATGTATTTGGGTTTTCAAGTAGTTTTGGACAAGGTTCTATTACCAAATATTACAGAAGCTCCTAGCCAACAGTATTGGATGAAAAGACACTTCATGGATGGGATGTAAACTCTATGGGTAACAACTGCTTCTCAAGATGAGACAGGTAAGCAGTGGGGCACCTCTGGGACCAGTTTTATTCAACTTCTTCAGTAACCTGGAAAAAGGATAAGAGAAGTGTCAGGGACATCTACCTCATGTGGGAGCTGGCACGTAATTCCTTACTTACAAGGTTAACATCCTCATTTTGCAACTCTATAAAACCCTGGTAAACCCAGATTAAAGTACTGCATAAAGTCCTCATCTAAAGGTACAGAACTGGCGAATTAGAAGGATGAAGAAAGAAGGAGTAATTACTATATGAGGAAAGATTGCAAGGCTGGAAGTCTTGATTTTGGAGGTGGGGCGGGGGAGTTATTAATATTTACAAAATCACAATGATATTAGATAAGATTAATACAAAACTCTTGTTCACCAATATCCACAATGCTAACACAAGTAGATTCTTAGTGAAATTAGGAGGGGTTCCTTTTAAAGAAAACAATATTTATTCCATGTGCCAGATTCAGCTGACCAGCCTGATTTCCAATACAATGCAAGGGAAATACTACAGTCCTTGCTATGATGTAGATGTGCCTCCTAGAAAACCCCCAAGATGTGGAAATGCAGCTATCTTCAGTATGAAGTAGTCAGTTGCCAAATTAGCTGAATTGTGTATCTGGATATACTGTTTATTTTCCCTGAAGGACATAAAATCTAAGAGTTCAGCTACCCAGGAGGCTAATTTCATTGCTGGAAAATCCAATAAAAATGAAAGCAAGTACCATTTCTGCTTTCTCAAGGCAAGAGAATGGCAAAATAGCTGTTCTTCCCTCAGGCTAGAAGGCCAAAACTATCCAAAAGCTGTAACTGCATTAGATGTGCTCTGTGTTCCATTTTTACATTGTAGTTAAAACATACAGAGGTGCACAAATGGCTAGTGAGAACTGTGTGCCAGAACTTTAGCTATTTGCATTTGATGTACATTGGATTGAGCTTCTTCATTTATCTGAACAACATGGATTAACAAGAGGAGCAATGATTTCTACTCAAGTTAACTGTTTCACAGACAGGACCATCCACTCCAACCAGTATTTCTAGACCCAACAATAGTTAACTTCTAATTTTGCTGCCTGAGTCAGCTGTTCCTCTAATCTGAAAGATACCTCTTACCCTCCATGCCAATGGATCAAGAAAAAACAACTGGTTTCTCTGAAGGCTTTTTCCCAGCATACGCTGCAGCAGGCTCTCACAGTGCTCCTCACAATTCTATACAGCGCTCACCAATCTATGGACATGTATAAAGTGAAAAGTTACTAAATGTACATAGTTCCTCATGTAATCTAGTGTCAGTAGACGAGATTTAACCTTACAGGCTGTATCACATTTCACTCTCAAGTCTTCTAACTGCTAAATTTAATTAAATCAGATAGCAGGACCCACTTATCCAACCTCCTTCTTCTATGAAGAACTTCATAATATTTAATAACTCAAGGACAGTAATTAATTTATTCACGTGACTTCCTTTATAACGGAGAAAAACAGACTCCATTTTTCCAGTGGAAGACTTATGCAGAGCTATCAAGTTATTTTTTTTCCAAACAACATAGAAAGCAAATAGTATAAAACACAATATTCAGTAACAGTCTTTAAGTCTCCATTCAGTGGTTTAATCACTACATTATCTTCTCTTTCTAAAATATGCTTGCCTCCTCTGTCAAAAATGACAGCCAAGGTTTCTGATAGACAGGGACGAAGTTAAGAGGGGCATCCACAAAAGTACAGTGCAAGAAACATCATCCACTCTTTCTCCAAGTCAATAAATTCAGCTTGTCAGAAGGTATAACACAGGGCAGCTCTTTGTCAAAAGACACATCACAGGTGAAACTTTTCACTTCTGCAGTTTTCCACGAGACATAAATGAAAACACTCTTACACTCTTAACAAACCAGAGGCATTCCTCAACATATGTGATGCAGTGATGAGCTTTTTTAACTAAGCATCTGATCAAGCAATTAAAGTAAATTTTGCTCAAGTACATGCAATTAAAGTAAATTTTGCTCGAGTACACGCCCTGAACTAGAACATATGAAAAGACAGCAATACCGAGCAATTAAAAGCGGTCTCTGGTAATTTATAGTTAGATATAAACAAACACAAAAAATGTTTAAAGAAAGACATACCAACAAGATAGGCAACTCAGTTTTTATATTTTTAATTTTAAAAACTTGAAATAAGAACTAGCAAAACCACTTCATATATAAACTTCTGGCATATCAGACCAAAAATCCACTTAGCCAAGCATCCTGTCTCCAAAAGCAGCCAGTAATGGATGCCTTGAAATCAGTACCAGAGCAGGGCAAGCAGATAATGGTACCTCCCAGAAATATTCTCCTAGCCTCCAGCAATTTCCAGCTTATGCACCTTCTAAGGAAGAAATTGTTATTTTGCACATAGTAGCCCTTGGCTGACATACCTGCTGTGAATTCTCTCATCGCTTTTTGAATCTCTATGTAATTTTAGCATCCACAACACTCCATGGCACAACTACACATTTTATGAAGAACCATCACCTTTGCTATCAGTCTGTCATCAGATACTTTTGTTTGATGCTTCTGATGTATTAAGCACAGAAAACATAATAGATTATTATCCATACTCTCCATGCTATACACTGTCAGACAAGTCTTCACATACATATGAATAACAACCAAAATTTCCCAAAACTGATGTCCAAAATCAACCAGAAGACACACAAAAAGAAGCAGCGAAATAAAGAATTTAAAAGCTTGATGAAAGAGAAAATTAGTAAACTTTTGGGCTGAAGTACCTGCATCCATTTATAGAAGAGTTATTTTAGTGTATGAAAAATGGCATCAGATGCGCACCATTATTTTGCCATTAAATAAAAATATGAGCCATCATTTTTAATTCTTGTTTATGAATAGTTTTATGCCTACTGAGGCTTTCTTTCCATAACTTTATCCGACAAATTCCAAAACTGGAATGACCACTTTTTTCCAGTACTTTAAGGACATCTTAGATTTGTTCACTATGGATAAGCAACCTTGAATCCCTTCACAGAGGGTAAGAGTGTGCATGGTAATTGCTGAAGAAGCTACCACACCTTCTCCCCATGCACATCTCTGAATCAGCACTTATGGAGCTACAATATAGCTTACCATAGTAAGCTTACTGCATAGCTTAAAGATTTAATATATTCTTAAGCAGAGTTGTAAAAATATTTTTAAGATTTGGGTAGGTAAAGCATATGATGAAATAAAACTATACTTCCTCTTAAAGACTTTCCTGCCATCTTCTGGGGACCAAGATGTCAGTCATAGACGGCTTGCCTGAAGTTCTTAATCAGAGAGAGCACTGTTTGCCTAAATCATAGGGAAAACTGGTGTTTAGGTCTAGAAAAGTAATCTTCATAACATCTTCCAATGGTGCAGTAAGTCTTAGCTCTCCAGAAAATAAAGACTGTATTAGTAGTTAATGGCTTATGTGTCATCTGGGGTTTAGCAACAATACCTCTGTTAGATTGCCAGGCTGTAACAATTTAACCAACAACTTAAGAACTATGTAACTGAGCCATCCATTATATTTGTTTTATAACAGGGATACAAGAATACGTTGCCCCAGGGTGTAATTCGGTATACACAACCAAAACACAACAGAATTTCTTTTTCTCTGCCTCTTTTGGATTTTAAGATGTCTGGTTTATTTGATTTATAAGAATAAAGTACCTGAAAAGGACTACAACTTCAATCCGTTATGTCTCTAAAATGCCACGTGACTTTTCAGATCCATTTTGTAAGGGGTATGTGCTGCCTGGCAGTAAGTGCACTACCAACAGAGCAAACAACTAATTAGCCAAAACTCATTCAACTACCTATGTATGCATCACAAAGAGTACAGGCAAAATGATAACCTGCATTGCTAAAGATTAAAAGAAGCTCCAGAAGAGCTTCTTTAATTAAAAGAACCAAAAAGAAGACAAAAGCATCTCTTCTGAATAAGAGAAGGATGACTTAGGACAGCAGCGATCAAACTGGACAAGCATTTTCCCATCTCTATTGTCTTTGGAAAAGACAGAAAGAGGATGAAACTGGAAGATGACCAAGAGGCACAAGAGCAGAAAGGACTCTTTCACACATGCATAGCTAATTAGAACAAAAATGGTAAAATTTAGGGTT
Source organism: Antrostomus carolinensis (assembly GCF_000700745.2). NCBI lineage: Eukaryota > Metazoa > Chordata > Aves > Caprimulgiformes > Caprimulgidae > Antrostomus > Antrostomus carolinensis. The sequence goes on from NW_010294679.1 coordinate 85,285, forward strand.
AAATTTATCCCACCATCTCCCTCCAAGAAAAAAAAAAAAAAAAAAAGTCTTGTGAGGGATTGGTAGTGCCAATAGTGTGGTTTTGCTGAACTAGCCCAGTTGATAGTACTTTCAACTTCAGGAGCTTAGAGTACTGTCCACTGTGCTACCACAGTAGCTGTTACAAACTCTGCTGCCTTCAGCAGAAGTCTGAATAGGTAAAGTACAAAAGCCACAGCTTTGTACTTTCCCTAAGCAGAACAGAGGCAAAAAAACAAGTTAGCTGCAGATTAATCATAAATGACCACGGAAATAAGCTCCTTTCTGCTCAGAAAGCAGCTACGTAGCCTTTTTAAAGATGGAGCTGGGTAATAACCCAGGACTTGGGAAAGAAACCTGTGCATAATTGAGGGCTGAAGTGGAAAGACAGTGCGAGAGAAGTATAAAAATGGTGTACAGGAAAACACATAGAGAAAAGCTGTCAAAAAAAAAAGTCCTCTCAGAAGGGAAGGGAAAGGTACACATCTACATGGTACACACTGTGTACAAATATGGTACACATATTTTATATTGAGTTCCATTAAATACTCACAAGGATCCTCTCGAGAATTCACAAAGCAGACTTCCAAATAAGGTTCCAAAAAGAAGGTTTGCTAATACTTATTAGGCTGTACAAAGTAAATTCTTAATAGTATGATGGCCTCATATCTGTCAGACCCATGAAACAACTGCACCAAGGAAACGCAAACCCAATTCATATACTTTACAACATCAAGTATGTCCCGCAGGTACAGCTCATCTGACCAAGTACAAAGATCTGCTTTGACGAATTCTACTTAGTTGCCTTTACAGAAGTACCTAGTGCAATTCGAAATGTCCAGGGGATCCAAAATATCTTTTTGGGACAGGCAGATACAATACAGGACTTAGGAGAATCACCCATGCCATCTGGACTGGTAGCAGAAGGCCATCTGGGATACCCCAGAGTATCACATATGGGCCACTGAAGGAAGCCTTCAAGATAGGAGTAAGACACGTAAAGGTAGGTGTGAGCTACGTAAGCTAAGTACCTAACGTCCCTTTACTCTCAACAAAGGACTGATCAGTCTAGTCAAAACAGCCAAGAAAGCTGTTCAGCCACCAGAACTATTTGCTCATGGCTTCACTGACTGTGTTGGTCAGACTTCCACTGACTGTAAAAGGATATTAAACACTGTGCATACAATTAGACACCTAAATTTAAGTGTCTTGAACCCCATCCATACCTCCCAAAAGCAGGCTGCCTAAATCACTTCACTCAAAACCAGAGAAGCTCACAAACCTGTTTCTAAAACAGGTTATTCCTTCTAACCACTTTACTCCACCAACTATAAAAGGAAGTTTCAAGACCTAGCTCAACATAAACATGGGTATGTGGTCAAATGAATCCTAACCCTTTTCTAATAAAGAAAACACTGCAAACAGAGAGAGTATTAAAATAAGTGGTTATAATATCTATACAGTATTCATGAATACTTCAGGGAAAACCACAATTTATTGCTTTGGCTGTGGAAGGCTTGTTCTTTAGTCTGAAAACAGGGTGAGAGTCTGTGACCCTATTCTTCTCCAGAAATTATTTGATGTAAAAATACATGTTCATTTCCCACTCCACCCAAGATTAACTTAAGAAGTAAGATGTGACTTATAACAAATGAAACAAATAAGAAGGCAGAGGAATATCTTTCAAGGAAAAGCAATGTTATGGAACTTGCTCCTCAACTAAGACCAAGTTTCTTGCTGAAGCACATATCAGGACTTATATAAAATTCCATGCAATCATATCTGAGGGATCATGAGGCGACTGTACATGCATTTAATTATGCCCATCCATTAGTTCAATTACTTTTATTGGACTGTTCACCACATGGAGTTACTCGCTTATTCTGCCCTCCTCTTCCACAAGCAAAGTTCGCTTGCTTTTTGCATTTTTCAAAGGTTTTCTTTAAAAGGCATGGGGGAGGTTTTGTTTAGTTGCTGTGGGGTTTTTTTTGGCTAGAGCTAACTGCAAAACTTTTAACAGTTTCAGCATTAACCATAAATATACCTCAAAACTGGGAAATTTATTTTGGAAACAAAAAAAAACCCCAGCCCCTGACCCTTCCAAAATTAGTAAGATGCTGACCTTTACACATACCAAGATATTGTTATTGCTGTTAAAACATGTTTGCAATCTACTAACAGCCACAAAGGTACTTAGTCATTTTTTATTTCAGTGCACGTTAGCTAAGTCTTTTTTTACGGATCCAGGCCCACAAGCCTTCAATAACCATGTTTAAACTCGTACTTAAATTTAACTGGTAATTTCTACTCAGAAAGTCACTTTCAGATAAGTCACTTCTAATGCAAACAGTATACTATTAGATCCAGATACAGGCACACATTGTTGAAGCTATCTTTATAAATTTTATAGATGCTATCTTTAAGTCTTACAGAATTTTACATCTTACCCTGTGCTATGATAGAAAAAAACCACAATGCCCAAGAAGGCTTTAATTCATATATACCATAGAGGAAGTACCTCTTCCCTAAGCCTGCCTAACACCCCTCCATTTACACAGGTGTTATAAATCAACTGATCCCTTTCTTTGGTAGGAGTGGGTACAGAGGCAGACCTCGAAATGTTGTCTTCCTGAGCTCCTTCCTTCCGGTCCCAATTTCCATCTCTATTCCTATCTCGCCATATCACCTCTGAGGCCAAAGCAATGCTTATGCAAATGAAGTCAAAGCAGTTGGAAAAGAACCCAGGATATACCACATCCTACAGATTGGCACCTTCATGCCACTTTCACACATCTGGCTCACAGTACTGTCTCTCTACACTTCACCTTTAATTACAGACAGTGTGACAAGTCCACATTTGGAAGAGAAAGGAACATTTACAAAGTGGACTACATTCAGTGGCTTTCTTTTCTCATCCCCCAGGACCTTCACAACAAGGGAAGAGAGGTTGGGCTGCAGGTTATGGAGAAGAAGGCACAGAAAAGGCAATGCAGCAGTTGGGAGTAGGGGGAGGAGAGGCAGGAAGGAGGTTTAAGTTATACCATTGCAAGATGGATCGAGACCAATCTCTCATCACAGAGGAGCAGCCAGACTAAAACAGATAGAACTCTGCTGTTTCTGCATCTCACCTACAAGTTGGAACACCACATCAGCATCATGCATCTGACTACATTAAAATAACTTCTCAGAACATTAACACCACACTGAGAACTTGTATTCAGATGAAGACAGTGGTAGTTAATCAAAGTCCTTTTGCAAGTGACCATTTTCCAGGAGGCAGTCTCTAATAAGAGATACAATATTTGCTTTTCAAGGGTTATAGTCTCATTTTCTGCTACTTGCAACTTTTTTCAGATAAGAGTATTTCCAAATGATCTAAATCAGTCTGTATAATTGATCTGATCAAACCATTACTTATCATTTCACTATATTGACCAGAATGGCAGTTCTACTACAAGCATTCTTGCAGATCAATAGATAGGGAATACACCAAGCCAAGCATAAAATCCTACACAATGTCAACACAAAGTATCATGGAAATTCTCCCCATTTACCAATTTATTTTTTTTTTTTAATATTGACATTTTTTTCTGTAGTGCAACTTTTTTGTACTGTTATGTGACCCACAGCAAACCAGACTGATCCTTTTGGGTATGCAGACATCATTCTCAGTGAAACTTTGACCAATGAAGACAACAGCAAAATCCCTACTTTAGAAAGGTCAAGATTCTACTCTACCAATATCCTCTATATGTACAGCTTTACAGACAGCAGAAGGTACTGTCTTCAGAGAAAAATAACATTTATGCTTTTGATCCTTGGTCAAGCAAAATCAAACCCAGAAATTTTACTGAATAATTTTAACAAACTTTGTGTTTGATATAACAGGCTTTTCAGAGGCTTTGTTAAAGCTACTCTGAAGCTATAACGTGTGACGAGCAAGTCCTCTCTGTGCAGCAGGCTGATGTTCAATGGTTCAACAAAAAGACTGTCAAATTGGATTATTTCTTGCTATTATATAATCATTATTAGTAGACATTATGCAGATGGAAGTCATTCAAAGATGTTTTAAAATACACACATATGTTTTCTCTCAATTCTAGTCCAGATTGCACCAACACAATTCACTGACTTCAGTGCAGTCAAGCTGTGCAGGTATGAAAAAGGACCAGAATCACTTCCCTGACATTTTTCCTTGTCATTCTTACCACGATAAAAATAACAATATTTTATGGGAAGTGGTGGGCTTATGAAACGCTGTGCTCCATCCAAGGAAACAGGAAAACAAGATCATCGGCTTTGCTCCTAAATGTAACACAGTATAGAACAGTCTAGGCTTTTTCAGTCAAATTCCCTGGTGAATGTAAAAAAGAGGGGGAAGTACTCTTTCTCCTTTACAGTGCTTCTAAAAGCAGGAAAAAAAGTCTTTTTTCCCCCATGATGTCACTGATAGTGCACCAAGATGAAATAACAGCATTTAGTATCAAGAAACCCTACTGTACTGTCCTGTGTTATACATCTCCTACTTACACCATAAAAATCATATATTAACATATTACTATCACAAACATGGTTCTTACAGTTTTCTGCTGCACCATTTGTGCAATCAGGATTCTGAGAACTGAAGGAAAAAAAAAAAATCTAAAACTGTACTGAAAACAGTATTTTGTTATAAGTTGAAGTTTAGCATGACTTACAAGACAGTCATCTGGATGCTTACTGTCACCCTAAAAGTAAGCAAGAAGATCCAAGTCATAATTCTGTATCTCGAGTTTAAAGACAGAAAATAAGCTATTCACACTTCAAGAGCAATACTGGAGTAATGTATATATTTTTTTAAAATCTTTTCATTGCACAGAGCAATCATTTGTACTTTCCTGTACAAGAAATAAAATGAAATCAACACTATAACATTTATAGTGGCAAGGAAAAAAAAGATGAAAAACATTATTAAATATTTAATGACTGAAGGAAAATTTAAAATAAAAGCAATAATTTAAAAAATATTTATTGCTAAAGTGTAGCTGTTACTTTTGTTAGGGAGCAACACACAGGTTACTTCCTAGCATCTTTTCAGTTTAAAAAAAATATTTTAAAAGCAGCATGCAGTGTAGAGCTATAGCTCCTACTTTCCACAATGAGAACACCAAACTGCAGGACTGGCTTACACTGCACTGCCTAGCAGCACAATATGGGAGTGCTACTTGATTATGAGCTACTCGTTTGAGTTTTAAAAACTGAAACTTAAGGCAGTAATAACATGAGTATACTAAAAAATTTAGTATAAATATTTTTTACTCAAAACTAGGGCTTTAAAATATTTAATAGTCTGCTTTTGTGAACTCTTACCTTAATATGTCATGTCATTGTTTTAAAGGACAGTGATGTTATAAACATTCACTGTGCAAGGTTTACTTTTTTTAAGTAAAACTCAATTTCCACAACATTGCAGAATTAAAACACGCAAGGAAGATTAAATACACAGTTGGAACAGGGAGCCAGATAAGAATTAGCGCCTGTTTGAAAGAAAACAAAATAATAATAATAACAATAATAAAAAAACGCCAGCAAAAACCTGTTTCACAGAAACTGTGTCCCCTCCCTTCGGGGGTCATCACCTTCGGAACCGATCCCAACCAACACGAGCACCACAGCGCTGCACTGCCCCCAACTCTGCCTGTCGCTACGGGGCCGAGCGCCCACAGACCCGGCCCCCGGCTCCCACGGCGGCTGTCACCCCGGCGGGTCAGCCCCGGACCGACGGTCCGCAGGCAGGTCTGACCCACCAGGTCTGGGATGCGCCGGGGGAGGGGGGTGTGCCACCGCACGGGTGAGGAGCCGGGGACCCCCCAAAGGAGCAGGCCGCCCGAGGGGCGAATCCCTGCTCCCTCCAGGG
>NW_010294680.1:0-9208 GCF_000700745.2 Antrostomus carolinensis
CTATGAAAATAGGACAGCTTTTTAAAACAGTCATATAAGATCAAGCAATGGCCAAAGCAGCAGGTCAGCAGAGCAACAGTACCACTATTTTTAACAGAGAGTTTTTCCTGATGTCACAAGGAGATACTATCAGGGTAAACCAGAAGTAAGCATGCTATTCAAGACAGATATGCAAGATGGACTGTTGCATACCGTAGAGAAAAAATTAAAAGGCTAAATACAAAAACTGAAAGCAAACTTACTGTTTGGTATTGCTCTGCCCTGTCACCACTACGACAGCTCTGATGTAAAGACTAACTGGCAAGGCAGAGACACACATTTTTCTGGGCTGTTACTTCCTCCACCCCTCCTTGTAACAAGTCAGCGAAAACAAACTGGTGTAGCAGCGTACAAACTAAAGCACTCTTTTCTAGTACTTTCAAGTTCAACTCTTTTTGCCTGAGGAATTCTCTTGGCTCACGGGTTTGATGTCAGCCCTTGATTGTGTTTTGATGTTTCTGCAGATCTACAATTGAGTTCAATTCTCAGTAGCCAAAACAGACATTTGTCATCCTGTATGCATCAAATTTCCTGTGGCACGCTGCCCACTTAATCATGCAGGCAAGGGGAGCTCTGACAAAGCAAGGGGTTGTCTGCAAGCCGCTGTGACCTCACGTGTGTGGAGTCACATGTAATTACCATTACTTATAAGGATCACCCCAGGCTTCCTGGTGATGCTGCACACCAGTTCAACCACGCCAGAGTGTTTGAGTAAATATTTGCACGCAACAAGGAGCTGTTGAGAGGGTTTTGTCTACAGCCACAGCCCCCAGTACATGAAATATTCAGCGTATGAAATGTCTCCACTGATGCAGAGCGGTGGGTTTTCACTCTGATTTGATTAGCAGTGATGATTCTTTCATGAGGTGTGACTGTCCTTCTAGATTAGCATCAGCCCAGATTCCATGCAGCAGTCACGGAAAAAAAGGAGATGGGAAAAGAAGAGTCTGACACTTTGCAAAGTCTATCAATTCTGAGATTTCTTGTTTAAAAGAAAATGTTGGAGCCTAAATCTTAATTTTAAAAAGCCTTAACATGTACAAACACAAATGCAAAACTCAAATCTCAATACTAGTAAGAGTTAAACAGGGGGAAAAAAAACAAAAACAAAAACAACCTAACACCACAGGTTTAACTCAGGGAATGTCTTAACATGACACAAAAGAGACACCAATTCTTTACCCATAAAAGGCTAGAAATGTTACACAGGAAGATGTGCTTCCATATTAAGCATAATGATCATCTCCTAATGAACATTGTAGAACTTATTTATATTGAATCAACATTTAGTTGCATTGCTTCTAAAACTTTCTCACCTAAGTACATGTCAGCCTTATGCAAGATATTGGCAATTTTCAATAATTATAATGTGAATTTGGTGGCTTACTTTTAATAACAGAAATTTAGACTATTCCCCCACGGTAACATTCCCATATTATTTCTATACTGTAGCAGTGAAGTTCTGAACCTGAATCTAAAGAAAGCAAACAAATTTTGCCAGAAGAGGTAGTTTATTGGACCAAGTGATGTAGCTGGACAGAAAAAAAAGTGCTGGTGTTCTTTAAAGTTATTTTTGTTTGCTAATCTGATCAGCTGACTTTCAAGTTGATCAGTTGCCATTACAAACCTTGGTTTAGACACATCTCTGACTCAGACAAATCAGGTTTTGGAAAGATTTGAAACTGTGGGAAGCATTCTGCCTTAATATAAGAAGCTGAATATGCAACCACTTAAAAAAAAAAAACACAAACAAAAAACAACCAAACAAAAACCAACCAAACAAACAAACAAACCCCCGACCAATTTAAATCTTGGTATGTATTGCCATTACTGGCTGTACCAGAACCAAATGTAAAGTCTCTGCATAAATTCACAGGCACAGAAAAGAGAAATTCTGAGGTTTCTGTAATTGTCACTGAATGGGAAAACTCACAATATTCATCCAGCTTCTGTTCTCTGCTTCCTCTATGGGGGCTTGTGTTAAAAAACTAAACAGAGAAGGGTATCAGTTTGTGAAGACCAACTACTTCCACTTGGAACAAGTTTAGAAACTGGATGTCTCAGAATCTACTTTAAACTATTAAAAAAGTTTTTAAACACTCAAAAGCTGGTTTTGAATTTGGCAGAATTTCCTTTCCACTGGCAAGTTCAGCAACGTGGTGCTACAAAAGCAGAAACCAGGAGAGCAAGGGGTAGGGCATGCTGCCAAATGGAACTTCTTTTCACTGCACCACAGGCCCTGGACATCATTCCAGTTTTACATTCATCTCCCGTTTAAACCGAGGTGACAGGATGCTGCAAGTTACACCCATGAGACACTGCACCTGCCTCGTACTCCAACTAGCAATTTTCTTTTCCTCATGAGACCAGCAATGGCAATGTGGAAAAATGAACAACACAGGGCTAAAACTAAGAGAGCAATGATAGCAGACATCAGGTGCTATGCTTAAAAGTATTTTAAAACACTATTATTATCACTGGTGCCAATTGTTGTGTAGTAAACTCCAAGACAAATAAATGGTAATATTTCCTTGTACTTTCCTAACTTCCAGTATTATGGTTTATACTTTGCATACAGTAAGGTCACCTACCTACGGACAACTGATGAGACTGCTAACATGCTCTGTGGCCAAAGACCAGAGAAAGAAGGAACACAGCTACACACACTGGCTCTCAGCCACATGCAGATTTTACTGCACTCCATATATATAGTGTAATTTACTTCTCTCTGTATCTCCAGCCTCTTCTTTCAGGACAGATAAAGCACCAGGAGGTGTTGTTCACCCTTTCCTCAATCTTCAAAACACTGGAAATTAGGATAAGTGTATGCTCTTTTGATTACACCAAATGAAGATTGCTGGTCACATGGAAACATGATGAAACCTTCAATGTCAGAACAGAATCTTGACCCTTAATTACCCAAAGCTGATCTGAAGGACTACTACAGGAAAAGCTCTCTTTTATTCATTTAGGTAAGCAGTGTTAAAACCAAAATCCTGAATGAAATGTTTCTGTCAAGATGAAAACTATATGTATAAAAATTTTTTTGTTTGTTTTTTAAACAAAAAGCAGCACCTGAAAAGAGCACCTGAAATCTGTGTCATACTTCAGAGCACTTGGTTCAGCCTTTCACAGTGCTCTCCTTCCTTAGGACCACTGGTGAAGGGATAGCAGTGTATCTGCATAAGATAACACCCACAGCTACTCCATATGAACCATCAGAAGAGTGAGTGCTTAGATGTATCACCAGGCACACAAGAAGCTTCTCAAACCACAAACTCTACAGTTTGCTTTGTGGAAATAGCTATAGGAATGCCATCAGCAACATCAGAAACCACCAATGATGATGAATGCCAGGCCTGGAAATTCTACAAGATGTCAGTGTTTCAAAAACTGATGAATCTTCACTCTGATAAGCATGGCCTCTTGAGCTGTCTCCCAAAAGCAACATACAGAGATGAAGACATATTTAAAATGGCTGAAGAAAAGCAGGGAACAGAGTAAATAGGAGAAGCTTGGGTCCCTGGAGCAGAAACAGACAAATACTGTCTGGCAGAATGAATCAGGAAACGAAAATAAACCGAGTGAATCACCCAGGACAAACTTCCCAAAGATTTCATGCTCTGAAACACACCAATCTTTCAAAAAGATTGTGTGAACATTCTTTATAGTTTGATAAAATTCATACCAATATCTCTTAAGTTTTTCTAAACAACAATTTTACCAAATTTGTATATTTTTCAAGCTTGGTTAGGAAGGATAGAGTATCTGCAGAAACTTCTCATAGCCTTTTCGTTGCTATACCTGGATTTACCTTATATTGCTCTGACAATTAATTTCTAACTGACAGGCTAAATTCTCAACTTGGGTTGACACAAGTACATTGCCTTGAACAGTGTTTAATCAAAATGCAACACTCCAATGATAAAATGCTACTAAGTAAATCACCTGCTTTCCAACATTACCTAAACTTCAGCACATTTTATACACTCTTGAGTAGGTTGAGCATGTGGCTTACAGAAAGGTAAGACTCGATAAACCAACAAGTGAAATCTAGCTTTTTCCACCCCCTTCTTGTAAGTGAAGGTACACATGAACTCCAACAGCATTAAAAGCCACAAGAGATAAAAGAGCACTTTCTGGAAAACAATATACAGATGCTGAAGCATTAAAAAACAAAACAAAACAAAACAAACCCCTACATCTGGAAAAGACTGAATGTTGTCCTTATTTTGACCAAGTTGCTTTTGCTGTTATTATTTTGTTTATGTCAAGTCAAAAATTCCAACCAAATCAAGCAAACAGGTTTATAATCAAATTAACAGGCACTCTGAATACATCCCTCATCCCTGAAGTGAGAGGTAATCATCATATAATCCTAACCTGCCATAAAATGCCCTTGAATTTAAAAAAAAATAACAACAACAAAAAACCCCACAAACCCACACACATAACAAACAACATAGATGTAAATAATCTTAATGTTCAGATACATTTTGATCTGAAGTTTGAGGCTTGGTCCATTACAAATAGGCACTACTCAGAAAATATTAATTTGAAAATTTGTTTCAAAGGGCAAAGACAAGTTCATGTTTACTCTCAGCCTCCATGCCAAGTTTAAAAATCTAGTAAACTCTTTGTGAGATTACTAATATAAAGATTAAAAATAAATTTATTTTTATTTATTATGCTGGTATCATTGGTTATCATCAAGATAAATTTTTAAAAGTAATTTTTAAAAATAATTTGAAATATTTTAAACTAAGTCTTTTAAAACAGTACCATTAGGTCTATAATACAAATACATAAACAAGTGTTTCCACTGGCATAAGCTCAAGGTCAAAGATTCAAGACAAAAAAGGTCATTTTGCCTGTACTCTATCAAAGCAAAGTTTTTTTTCCATAGTGTGTTTACAAATACTCTGTATATTTCCTCTTTAATAACAAGCAACACAGTTCACTCTCCATCAGGAAAGTTATTCTGCAGATTATGCACACATTAAAATAACCTCTAGAAAAACTGCGCGTACCCTTTAGCAAATGAGTATTTAGAAAGAGAGCAGTAAATTAATGATTAAAAATAAGAGGGGAAAAATACATCTACTCTCATTATATTAGGACTTGGGAGCTTCTCTAAGATTCTGTCTGTGTATTACCCAACTAGGATCTTAACTCTGGCACAAACCTATCCATTAAATTATTGGTTAGCCAATTGACTGACAACTCTTGAGTCAGAAAAAGTGCATGGGGACTTACAAAAAGAGGAAGAGTGTGTATTGAGCAACTGCAGGTAACAGCATGCAAACTGATTCGGGCACTTAATCCGGCCTGTCAGGCTTCAAAAATTAGTCTGATCTCTTGAATTCATTTCTTAACGGCACTGGTGTTTTTAAAAGCAGAGGTGAATCACAATTTTTCTTTCTTATGTGGAAACACCTTGATCATTGTAAATTCAGAAGTTCATCTTCCAGTTTCACTCTATTTCCATTAAAAATACTAAAAACCACAAAAAAAAAAAAAAAAAAGGGAAAGCTGAGAAGCTGAGTAGAAATGCCAGTGCAACGGCTGCATGACTTGAAAGTCACAAAGGAAAATCAAAAAACAGAGGGGAATGAAACAAAAATATCCATCAAATCCACCACCCCAAATTGTACTTCTGTCTTACTTACAGCAGGAACCTCTCTGTTGGACCAGCCTAACTTCTGAGGTTTTCTAAACCCTCATAATTAATATAGGCCTAAGAAAACTAATAATTTTACTATAATTTTACTTTATTTTGCATTGAATCTTCACTGGGAAACGTTGCAAATGGAGAAGTATGAAAGCAGTTAAAGAAGAAGGGGAGATTAAAGCAGAGAAGTGCAGAGGAAAAGCAAATCATGTCTTAATGGAACTGAGGATAAGACAAGGAGGGAAGATTTGGCCTGCAGCTATGAGAAAACATCTCTGCTGATCTAGTGTCCATGCCAAGCCAGGACGGAGACTCCCCAATACTTGTCACTTTTAGAGGAAGTCACTGATGAAGAGGTTTAGCAGCATGTAAAGTACAGCAGCTGCTGTATGCTTGTTAAAGTTGAATTAATAATTTGCCACATATAATACGTTTGACAAACTCAGCCTCTTTTCATCACGTTCTTAGAACACTGTGAATGGAATTGCATTATTCAAATGCATCTGAATCTCTTTGCAGCATTTCCCTAAGTAGGGCTCAGCCACTGTGCTCAAAAAAAGATAATCTGGTATTTTTCCATTTCCAGACTGGATGAACAAACACAGCCTACTTCTGAGGACAGACATGTACAAGTATTTAAAAATTGATTTCCATGAGTAACTGGCTGTGTGGTATATTCAGTGAGGGGTAAAAAAAAAAAGGGGGAATATGATAAATATGAGTAGGACTGCCTTGCACACCAATAGTTTGCTGACAAAAAGTTTAATATACAAACTTAACGACACCGAAACCAACACACATTACCATATGCTGAGGGCAGATCTTTCTAGTGAAATTCCCATTTCCTGGCTCTTCATGAAATCCAAAAATGAATAAAAGTTTAAGCAATTAAATTTAAATATTCGAGTCAACAGTTCAGGTTGCTTACATGAATTTCATTTTTTAATACTAATCCAGAACCAATTAGCTTTCCTGGAATTAAGTATTAAATTGTATTAACTTTCGTGGTACAATGCTCAGTCATTTATATCTACCTAAAAGAAAAAAAAAATAAAGAAAAAAACATAAGCTTCCCTCTCAGTGTCCCTAGGATCTGTTTCTTGAATAGCACAGCAATCACCAAGAGCACAATTATTGAAATGAAGATGTTGGCAGCCAGCCAGACGTCAGTAAGGATACAACGGGTATTACTCACAAGTTTCTCGTGTGCTGTTCTGGGCTGTAATCTGTGAGTTCTAAAAACAGTGAGCTCCCACCAGTGCTTGTTCCCTCCTTTTGATGCCAGATTCTTTTGTAAAACACTGTCATCTTAGATTAGCAGGAACATTATTTATTTTTTAATTCCCTGTTGGTATTTATTCTTCCTATTCTCTAACATGTACCTTTGAGATGGTTGTCCTACCACAAGAACCTACAGCATATGCATGAAATGAGTAACTAGAATCGCTGCCACCTTGAATTTAGCTGAGTGAAAACAGGGCCTAAGAACCAATCTTTGGCATTTCTTGACCTGCTGGTAATGTGACAGCCTTTAAAAACAAGCCTGAGCAATCAGAATTTCAGAAAAACGTTCTAGGCATTAGCAAGAACACTATCACTTTTGATGATAAATTGATTGTAGATCTCAGTTTTGTACTCCCCAAGCAAAGAGCAGTAAGGAAAAAGGCAGAGGGTTTTTTGAAAAGATGCCAGACAACAGCCACAGGTAAGTCAGTCAGAGAAAGGAAAATGGAATAAGCATTCTGGTTTTAATTTTATGTGCCTGTTTACACAAAAGAAGCTCAGTTCAGTTCCTGAACACGAGGCCACCCATAGCAAAAGCACCCCTGTTCCTGTGTAGCCTCTCTTATATATGGACATTCCTTATGGCTACCACTGGTTATTAGTCACCTGCATTTCTCTTTCTTCTGCCTCCTGACTGGTGAGAATATGACTGAGTCACATAAGCAAATGCAGATTTTATCCACTTTTTTGTGACCTCAGGAAAAGCTATGCTGACAAAACTAGGCCATTTTCATAGTGTTGAATATTCTCTTTCCTAAGGCACTGAGATATCTATTACTTGAAATGTTAAATCTGGAAAAAATAGGATCATATGAGAAACAGGCATTTCTGCATGCACAGTTTAATCTGCTAGGAGTTTGCTAGATCAATTCTCTGATTTGTTAAATTATTGAGTCCACAGGGTTGGTAATACTGCAGCTTAGGAGACTGCAGTTAACACCTTTGCACTTTCAGTAACAATAATTTTCCATTTATCTGTACACAGCCATATATTCAGAAACTGACTTTTTAAAAAGCCCTTGTTTTGCAATGATGTGGTATGTATTGTAAACATTTGCTACCTTTCCCTTGACTATATATGTAATAAAGCGTGAAAGTGACCACACTGTTTATGTTTGGTCTGTTCATTTCAATAGTAAGGAGTGCTTGCTGGCAGACAGAAATGTGACACTGAAATGTGTCACTGTACTTGAAACACGGGAGTGTTGGCTGGAAACATGCGTTCACCCTGTAGTGCCTTCACCAGGTTCTGGATAGTGATTTCAGTTTATGTGACAGGGGTTACTACCCTGTGACACCCATGGGTGCTTCTACCATTGCTTCACACCTTATATAAAATCAAGTTAGAGGCACCAGATCCTCCCACATACACACCCACGCATGTTATTCTTCAGCTCCCTAAATACACAAATTTTAATACAACGAACTAAGCAACATAAACACAGATAATTTCTTAACTTTTCAGATTATACAGTGACTTCAAAAGTATCACAAACATTAAAGAAAATAGTTTTTTAATAATACAACATTAAAAAAAATGGCACTAGATACTACAAAGCTTAAAATTTGTCATTTTTAATAAACTAGCAGTGAAGTGTCTTAAGTTGTGGCAACTCCTTTTCCTCTGGAATTTTTACATGGATTTACTCTAGTGTTTTGCATGTTTTCACTAAACATGTTGGACACAAATTAAATATAAACGAGGTTTTGTTACAGCCATAAGAGCCTCACATTAAAAACAGCTCAGCACAAACTCCAAGGGCTGTGGCAGGACACGCTCTGTAAGTGATGCCACTTCATCTGCTCTGGGCTGAAAATCTGTTTCCTCATCCTTTCTAGTTTTTTTTCAATTACACTTGTGAAGGGCTTTCAAGTGTTAATTGGAAACATGGAAAAAGACCTGATCAAGCACCCAGGTGAAATCTCAGAGAACACTTGTTAGTTTCACTCCAGAGCCTGGACGCACCCAGGGGCCTTAGCAGAGCTCCCCTGCAAAACTCACTCCTTGCTGTGCTCATTCCCGAGCTAGGCATTAGAGTACTGGAAATTCACTTTAAAACATAAACTAACTATTACCAGTGCAAAAAAAAGGTTATGGTTACACATCCTAAAGCATTATGAAGTGATCAGAAGCTGCAGCCACCCCCCAGCAGACATGGCCACCCCATGGCCTCCCACCAGGGACCCCCACCCGCTTCCCCAACCCACATGGCC
>NW_010294680.1:9483-9799 GCF_000700745.2 Antrostomus carolinensis
GCTGTGCCCTGGGGCTGTGCTTCCCCCCAGCTTCTCAGCCGTGCCAAGGAGACCCCCAGATGACCCTGGCATGGTGTATTTCATTTTTTAAGTCTTTCTGAGAGTGTCTCACGTCCCCCTGTGCGGGCAAAAAGCCATCGGCTTTTGCCATGTCCGTTGCAGGGAAGCGGCTGGCAGCTCTGCACAGTGGCTCCGGGGATGTGGCCTGACACCCCGCTCCAAAACACCCTCTCCTGAGCAGCACTCCTCTGCCGCTGCCCCAGGCTGCTGTGCTCCCTGCCCAGCCTCCCACACTGGTTGTTTCGGGCAGGGTGAC
>NW_010294680.1:9864-26377 GCF_000700745.2 Antrostomus carolinensis
CTGGCATAGGGGGTGCCTGAGCCTGCACCGATGCGCTGCAGGTGGGCAGGGGTCTCAGCAGGAGGCCTGGGGTACAGCCCTGTGTGGCACCTGTGGTGATGCAGTGCACCAAAAAAGGAGTCATTTATGCTGAGAAAATTCATAGAATCACAGAATGTTGTGAGTGGGAAGGGACCCAGAAGGATCATGGAGTCCAACTCCTGTCCCTGCACAGGACAAGCCCAACATTCAGACCATGTCCCTGAGGGCACATGTTGGCCAAATGCTTCTGGCATCTTGTCAGGCTTGGTGCCATGAGCACCTCCCTGGGGAGCCTGTTCCAGTGCTCCACCACCCTCTGCCTCAAGAACCTTTTCCTCATGGCCAACCTCACCCTCCCCTGCCACATCTTCCTGCCATTTCCTCTGCTCCTGGCATTCGTTGGTGGCCAGAGAGAAGAGATCAGCGCCTGCCCCTCCTCTTCCCCCTGGGAGGAAGTTCTAGACCGTGATAAGGTCTATATTGAGCTGGGTGATGGGCTTTTTCTGTGGTGTATTTACTTTATCAAAAAATCATTGCCTGCATTGTTAGCATGCATTCTACAGTCTTGACATGGGGAAATACAGTGCACCCTACTGTAACAGAATCATAGAATCATAGAATGGTTGGAAGGGACCTTAAAGAAGATCCAGTTCCAACCCCCCTGCCATCAGCAGGGACACCTTCCACTAGACCAGGTTGCTCAAAGCCTCATCAAGCCTGGCCTTCAACACTTCCAGGGAGGGGGCATCCACAACTTCTCTGGGCAATATTTTAATGGTTTTGGATCTCAATATTTTAATGGTTTTGGATCTCAATCCAAGGAAACCAGGTGGCATTGCTGATATATGGCACAGCCTTCCACAGACCAATGTGTGCTGTTGCTAGCAAAATCCCAGTGGGTATAATGATAAAACAGTTATAGCCATAATCCTAGCGTGGACCAACAATGGTACACTAAGACATAATACCCAACCAAATTTGTTGTATGTAATCATACGTCTCACAATGGCTTACAGTGTTTCAAATATTGATTGTGTATGAGTCTGAACTCCTTTCTGTGGAGGGTATTAACAGCCAGACACTGAGGTTTGCAGATCCCACATGACTGTGCAAACATCACATTTTTCATCCTTAAGTTGCTAATCAGACTGCATAAGGTTACCTAATTTTACACTCAACTGCTACAGTAAGCAGATTAAAAAAAATAAGTCTGTTATTATGCCCAGAACTCAGGAAAGACTGAATCTTTCTCAAATCTCTGTATTTTCTGCAACTTGTGTTGTCTTTTAAAGTAAGTACTGACTCACTAAATTAGGACACCTCAAATATCTAATGGTATCCAGCTTTGCAATGTGTTGTCATTAGCTTGAAATACAGCAAGGCAAAATAAAAGAATGAAGGCTATATCACTTTAGACTGCAAGTTACAACAGCAAGTTCAAAACCCATCAAAAGCACCACCAAGCTTGTTCTTTTCTACCTTTGTAAAGCAATCCATGGAATAAGAACCATTAAATTGTTTTTCACATGAAAAAACTTTCAAGAGAACAATGTGTTTTTCTCTTATCCACAGAAGGAACAGTAAACCCACAGGCTCCAAATTCGGTGAGAAATCAGAAATGACTTTGTTTTGGTTTAAAAATGCTGCTGTGATATTGAATGGGAACAGGGCTTCGGAAGACACTAATCCCAGTATACAGGGGAAAATGGGACTCATGCATCAGACTTCTTTCCAGTGGTAGGAAGTAGCAGTGCACAGCAGCAAGTGGCTTCTGCCTGGAGAACCTAGATTGACGAAGAGCAAAAGTGCCCATATTATAACTCTGGAGCATTTCTAAAATAAATGTTGTGTGTTCACTGAACATTTCTGCGCTTTCATTTTTTTTTTTTTTTTTCAGAGCAGAACAAGGAAATAAAAGTAGTTTTTGATAAAAATTGTTATTTTTCAGTAAAACTGAGAAATTTTCAATCAAAGCAGTTTTGAGCAAAAGAAATTCAGTCAGCTCTACTTCAATATCCTTTAATCTACATGTGCCTCAAGTTATTATTTTACTTTAGAGGAGAAGACCATAAAGATTTTTTATCCTCTTAAACATAAAGTGGAAAGACTGGTCTAAACCTCTCACTATCAAAGATACAAAAGCAGAAGCTTTGACTCCTGAGATCCAAAAAAGAAACTAACTAATAACTATTAGTTATTTCTAGTTTTACTAGTGCAAAAATTACTCATTTGGGGTGTGGTATGCTTTACCATCCTCAGTCAAGATCAAGTTCCATTATCACATACACAATGAACTTCTTGCAGCTGTGAGCTGGTGATTGACCCTTTCTCCAAAGTTTTCCTTGCTAGATTGGAATCACTAATGAAAGTAAAAATAACTGATATTCCCAGCTAAACATCAAAACATTGTAGCTCTATAATACACCCTAAAGCTGAGGAGGAGGATAGCACTGTAGCAGACAGTCAGCATAGAAATTGTTCATGAAATTGCAAGTGGTTTCCACTCATTCATTAAGAGGATTACATCTAGAAGGGACATGGCCATTTGTGTCTTGCCTTCAGCATGTGAATTGATTCATTTATGGTCTTTTGGACCACAGTTTTGAGATTTTTATCAAACAGTCAGGGGCATGTGCACTTCAGACTCCACTATTCACACAGATAGCTTCCAAGATGACATTTTTTGGCCCACAGAGCCCAGTATTGATGAATGAAACTGTTATACGCCTTTTTTTTTCTTTCTTAATTTTCTCTTTGAAAACTTAGTCAATGTTCCTGGGGTTCCAGAGACATATTAAAACTATGGAATGAAAGTAATATGTAATTAAAAGACATATTATCTTCCAGAGATTGGGTTAGCATGCAAAATAGACTTTGCAAGATTAAGACATACAGCTTGAAAGGGTATTCTCTCTGCATCAGTACTCTAAGAAAAGACTGTGACCCAGTTTTCTGGGTTACATACTGAGACAGCTTCTTTCCTTTGACCTCAGCAGGCTTCAAAAACACCACCTACAGAAAGGCATTGGCCATCCACAGGGATGTGGGCTTAGATGTAAGTTTTCTCAAATGATGGGCCATTTTTTTGTAGGAGGGAGTGGTGGTGTTTCTGAAGATAAGATGTCAGACAAATGGTTTGGTTTACAATTTTTTTAGAAGACAATTTTTGGAAGACCAGAAATCATATTGTACTGACAATAAGGTCAGATAAGTTCAAACATCATTTAGAGTAGTCCAGTGGCAAATTCAGTATTTTAAATAGTAGCCATAGTTTATAGAGACATTTTTTTTCAGTTTTCCCAGTTCATCCTGGTAGCCATCTATAGATCTAGAGATCTCAGTAGGGTAACAGTAAGTACACCAAACTGGAGTCACTTGTCAGATGCAAAATTTTCAAATTCTGTGTCTATAGCTCATAAAAATGACACACACCTCTTGCCATCACTATATTATTCCTTGTTTATTATGGTTTTCTGCCACTGTCGAGTAAGAAATGTATTTTTTAAATTTCACTCTCCTGACACTTGAATAGATTAGCCTCCAGACAGCTTCTGCGGCCATACCTTCTGGCATATTGGAAATGCTTTACTGCAAGAGATCAAACGTGTGTCTAAATTCACTAACCAGTTATTTCTAGATTAAGAAATAAAATCTGACAATAGAAACTGAAAGAGTACTGAGAAAATAATTTTTCATAAATGTAGGGGACAAATTTACATACATTATTTAACACTTGGAGAAGAATCAAGAAAATGATTGCAGGAAATCTACATCCATTACAGCTAGTTTTGTTCTGTACGGAAAGCCATGACATGGAGCAATAAGGGAGAGCTCAAGTTTGTTATTCTGACATGATCAGTCTTTTCTGGAAAAACATCTAACTGACTGTGTGCATATGGTCAAAAACAGATGAGATAAATCATTAGTACTTCCATAGGATATTCAGCCTCAGGATCTCCTAGTGTTTTGCAAACTTTAATTAATTCTCCCATTAATTCAGCAAGATAGAAAATAAAATACTATCTCCAGATTGCTGCCTCATCTGTAATTACAGGATCTCCTCCAAGGCTGCATACCAAAATGAAGGCTGCATACCAAAAGTGTTCCCGAGTCAGGAGCTGAACCCAGACTTTCTACCTGAGAGTCCCTGCTCTAACAAACAGCTGAGCTCTCACAGCAATAGCAAAGCAAAGTTAAACATCCTGCAGATGTCTGGTTGCACTTTATCGAAAAAGAGCTCAGAATCTACAAGAAGTGAGACATGAATAAACTGCTGTCAAGGCCACCGGCTTCTGCATTTGTAAATTCTACTCCAGACTCCCTTTATCTAACATTTTAAAGCAATTTAAAACTCTGAACTTTGGTTTCGAAGTCCTCTGTATAATACATAAACTTATCTATTTTGTGGGAAGGTGATAAAGAAGATTGCATTGTTTTCATTGTCAGCTACCAAGAACTTTCTTAGCTGCAAGATCAGGCTATAAAGTTGTGGTTGTTACTTTTTTAAAATGCTTTCAGAGCTCAAATAAAAAAAGAGCAAAACCCTATTAGTATCACATTTATTGTTTCAGTTTCTTTCACCTACCACTCCCTCTCAAATCATCATTAGCTCAGACTTGAAAGAGAATCTTCCTTATAGATTTATTTTGCTGATTAGCATTCAGACATGATATTCATTATATTTTGAGGCTGAATTTTGACAGTCAGTGTACTTGCTAAAATTATGAGCTTTCTTTTAATGAAGAATTGACTCCAGCTGCAATGAGTAGGAAATACTCCCAATTTCTTACTCAACTAATGAGATGCTTTGATAGATATGTGTTTCACAGGACTCAGATGTGGTCTTAGTACACCAGGACCTATAAAGGAAAGCAGTCATGGTGGGGGCCCATATATTTCAGGCAAAGGTGGCAAAATTGATTCTTTTTTGTTCTTTGTAGATATTTCTGCACTGACATAGGAATATTCATGTAGAAAACTTACAATATATAAAACATTGAAACTGGCAATTTGGCATTTTTAGTAGAGTTGTATGATTTCAGAACTTTTTCCTCACCTTTATTTACACTGGAGTTTTTTTGAGTAGATCTAATTTTACAGAGTTGATTTCCCTTAGCTGCTTACTGTGTAAAACCTGTTCTAAGTACTTATGAACTTGATCGAGATCTGATGGTACCTGGCAAGGAGCCCTGGAGTGCAACAGTTTTCTGGGTGATAATTAACAACATTTTATCACATAAATCTCAATCAAATTAGCTATTTGTGGCCTGTGGAATTTTTCAGAGAAGCTTCTGTCATTGCATCTGATCTGGCTTCTTTAAATATCAGCATGGACTACTGATGGAAGGCAAGCCTCCATCTGGCTGTGGGTTGGCCCACAATGAACTAAGCTTCTCAGTGGAAATAAGAGTTGATTATTTGTTGGGATCCTCCCTTCTCTTTCTCTCTCTCTCTCTGTCTTTTCATCTGAAGCTACTGACAAGGCCTTTTCCACAAAGCAGTTTTAATGTGAGTGCTGAGCAGCACTATAAACATTTTGGAATTAATAAATCAACCTGCTATATTTGCTACCAAAAGTATGCACTTGTCTGGAACTATAGCGTCCCTTTCTACTCCATTGCCTGCAAGATCATTTTCTAGAATAATACTTACAAATGTAACCAATTAATAACTATTATATTCAATTTCTTTCCTCTTGCTTCTCTTCCACCTTTCAGAAATGTAGATGATGACACTAGGACACAGAGAAAGTAAGTGTGCTTCAAATATAGCAGAGAAAGGCTAAATATCTTCTCTGTGTTAACTTTAAGCATGTGCCTTATGAGTTAAAATCTTTTGTATTGTTTGAAAGAGTGTGAAAAAAGTGTTTAGTTTCTATTTCTATCATCCTCTGCCACGACACAATATAGAAGTTTCAGAGGACTTTTGGTCCTCATTAAGACTGTCACTTAAGTCATTTAGTGAAAATAATACAGTCACTCCTCTATCACCTTATTTATAAAGAAAACCTTATCACCTTATTTATAAAGAAAACCTTATCACCTTATTTATAAAGAGGAGCAACTGCAGGTGAGGTGCAAAAAATTTACATTCTCTGCTCTTTCGAAGGAGTGAGGAGACCCAGTGTCCGTGTGCTACTCTCCCGGGAGCTGGTGCTGTTTAGCAATTACAATAGCCAACCTAATGACCTTTCCCAAGAAGGAGTTAGTGTCAAAGTAAGGATGATGTTAGTCTGTAGTTAAATCATACCCTTTTTTTGCAAAACAACAGATTTAAAACCTAAAAGTCACTGGAATTCAGACCTTTGTAAATTCCCAGGTAACAAAACCTGGCAGCACCCCTAATCTTTTCCATACACCAAGCTGCTTTCTCTTTAGGCTGACACTGCTTGCAGAGGTTTTGGAAAGTATTTCAAACATTGCTGCCATGTGTAGGTAAATGATATTGATTGCTTATACAAAATACATTAAACAGAGATGTACATTTTTAAATACGCTATGGGATTCTTGCTTAATCCTCTAATTTAAACCATGAATTCACTCAGGGAAGTTGCTGTAATTTTCATTATTCTAGTGGAGACCATTATGTATGTAAGACATTGTCTCCTTTCTGAGAAGGCAATTCTACCCTTAGTTTGTCAGTGCTTCATTATTAATTTTTAAATACCATTTAAGTGGAAGGTTTCCTGGAGGGTCAGCAAGGTTTTCTCATCTTAATGACGTGTGCTGTCTCTCTTACTTCTACTTGTATAATCTGTGGTGTATTTTCACCTATTTCTTCCCACTAATGTAGTCTTTAGCTATGCTGCTTTAGGCAGAACACTTAAAAAAGTGGAGGATGTGCCAACAGGTTGGCAGAATCAGGTATTTGCACTGTGTTGTTTTCACGTTAGCCTGAAGTTTGACAAATATTCCATTTATATTCAGTGGTGCCTTTGTGAAATAAAATGGAGTACAGTACAAATAAAAATTTGGCTAAATGGTGTACAGCATAAAGGTATGATTTATGAATGGTGCCAGATTTTTTTAATGTAATGTGCAATTTTCTATAGCTAACAAATATAAACAGTGCCATTATAATGCATTAACCACTGAATAATCTACCGGGGGGAGAGGTGGGTACATATATAGGTATTTACACTATAGATATGCCCCCTTGTCTCTTCTATTTCAAGCTCAATATAAAAATCAGTTCCCAAATTGCAAACGGCGATTGCTGTACCAATTCAAAACAATCAAATGACTTACTCAGTGTAGGTGGGTTCAGATGCTGAAGGGGCAGGTTTTAACTTTTCATAAAGGATAAATTGCCCACTAAAATAATGTTGAGGATTGGGAAAGATCAGATTTTAATTCGCTTATAGTCTGAAATAACTCCCCTGTAAACTAAATAGCAAAAGTTCTTCTGTGCCTTTGATAATTTTCATTATTCATCCTTGGACCTGTACCTATTTCTAATACAGTTTCTTGAAGAAGGATAAATGAAGTGAACAGAATATTAGTGTTGAGACTACCATTAATATGATGTAACTTTATAGTAGTTTTATTATTCTTCTTAAATCTGTTCTTCAGTGGTTACCAGGCAGATAAAAGTGCCTTGAGATGTTGCACTCTGCAAGCTGGATCCCTACAAGAATCCAGATTTAAAAGTAAAAATTTAAAAATGCTGTTCAAATTTTTTATTATTATTATTATTATTATTTAAATCACAAACTTTTCTGCTCTTTGGCTCACCCTGCAGTCCACAGGCTCATGGATGGGAGAAGGAACAAAAGTAATTGTCTGGAAGCTGTGGGAGAGGGAACAGTAAGTGGAAGGAACACAAAGGGAAGGTAGTTCTTAAGCTGAAGAAACACTGAAAACCCCTGCAAACAAATTCAATTTCTGATTAAAGTTTTCATGAAACTAAATTATTCATCTGCCTAATCATGCTCCTCCGATGATGTCAGAATGATTCTTGATTTTTTAATTAACATCAGTTTAAGAAAGAGACACATTACTGTGGATGAGGTGAGGGAAAGAAAGGGAAGGTGTCTTGGAGGAGACAGGTCTATCCAGAATTACAGCTTTTTGAGAAGTCTCTGTTCCTAAAGGCTCTTGGGGACAAAAAGAGCAGCCTCAGGGAAATTATGCTGCCTAGATAAGTGTTTGATAACTAGATAACTATTTGCTGAACGCTGATAGTTTCTGCTTGATATTGAAGGCAATATCAGCATGGTAACAATTGTTACTGGGTGTTTTTTTCCCCTTCATATTAATTTTGAGTATGGCAACACTCACCTCTCCATTACATGTTTACCAATTAATAAATGGGAGAGAGTGGTGTAGTACACACGTTAGTGAACAATCAGCAAGTGGGAATAGTTGCTTGGATTTCACTGTGCATCTGTACTTAGGTCTCTAAAACAATAAAATTAACCTCCTTAAACTAACATGTCAGCTTCTTGCTGGGCATTTCTGGGTAGTGAAAAGTTCACTCTTAATTCATTCCAGTTTAAGAAGTGTGGAAAAAATTAAGTGATGCTGACTGAAGCACCCAACAAGAAATCTGAGAAACAAAACTAGACTGCAGAGAGCTCAGTGAGTGATACTTCCCTACTCATCAGTAGTGATTTTAAACAAACAGAACTTTGCAGGACAAGGAAAGAGGAAGGATGTGGAGAAGGGGAGGGGGGAAAGAGCAAAATACTGATTTGGAAAATCTGATAGTCAATGGGAACTTTCTTTCCCTGGGCCAGAGTGCATTGGCTATAATCCCAAATCAGTCTCCCTCCATGTGAATGATGCTCAGGAGTTAGTTACCTGCCACCATCTAGCAGCTGTCACCTAATCACAATTTGCAGCCTGTGCTCAGGAACCCCAGATGTCAGGCAGCCCAAATTTCTCATTCCCAAGAGATGTCAAGTTTCCTATCCTTGTTGCACCTCGACCACAACTCAAATGCCTCTTCAAGGCCGGTGCAGCTGATGATCCCAGCCTGAAGAGCTTTTACCCCAGACATTTGTCAAACGCTGTCAGCAGTCCCACTTGTCATTGGACCACCTCTTTCAGCAGCTCTAGCAGCATTTTCAGTCTGTTGGAAGTCAGTGCATTATAGTTTTCCTTTGCTGAATGTTTTGACTGAGGCTTTACCCACAGAAGACAGGCTTTTTTTCCCTTCTCTGGTCTCACAAGGCTCTGTGCCCTCTCACTGGTGGTCAGGCTGTTTCTTTCTGCCTGCACAAAGAAAATAATTGTCTGGCTGATGCATTTTTAATCATGAATGCAAGTGTTAAAGACACCTCAGCTTTAAAAATATGTTTGTGTAGTGGGTTTTGTTGCCTTTGTTTAAACAAAACTCCCCTGTTCTTGCCAGCATGTAGGCAAAGAAGTCATGGCCTCTCTGATCACATCTTCTAGTTCTTCAAAAAGGTAATTAGGAGAGAAAAGGAAGGAAAGATGAAAAAAAGGTGTGAGTGTGTAGTGAGAAGGAAATACAGCAACTAACACATGGTTAGATGCAGGTAAGGAAGGCTGTAGCAAAGAGCCAGGTCATTGTCACAGGCCAGAGAAGTTCCAATCTAAAAAAGCCAAAAGTTCTCTTCTGCAGGAAGAGATGCACACTAAAAATAACTACTACTGTTTAACTTCAGTTCCTAACTGATTTTTCTCTATCCTCTTTGGTAAAGACCTTAGGAAGCAACACGCTGCTCCAACTATGCTGAACCAGACTTTCTTGAACAGATCTTCCCTGATTCTGGTTTTGCTCTCCTGCCTCATAAGCTGGCAGTCATGCCTCTGGTTCCTTCCAGTTCTGATCCAGAGACAGCACACTCCTTAAATTAGACTTCAATTTATCTTAGTTATCTTGATTTATGCAGCGTTCTGTGGAACATTCATCATACAGCTAATCTTGAGTAACCTTGAGTAATATTTTAATCTTGCTGCCCCTAATTTTACCCTTTCTTTTCTCAGTTTTAGCCTTGAAGACTTATCTTTCTGCCCTTGAAAAAATACCTGTAAAAGTTTAGCAGATATAGTTTCCTCTGAAATTTTTCTTCCAGATTCTTTTCTTCTCCTCAACAGGTCTATTTCTTCACCACGGTTAAAACTGTTGGAAGGTTTGAAGTGTTTAAAGGGGCACCTGTCTTGTGTGACAGTGACCGCCTACAAAATCTTTGGGCTAATTTCACAGCACAAAGTGGCAAACTATTGGTTCTTGCCAGTTCTCAATATCTATCCTTTATTGAATTTGGGGTTATAGAGCTATTTTTATTATGAGTTTTATTTTGCTTGTCTAGAAACTTCAAAATGTTTTTAAAACTTTGCTAAATTGTTTGACAAACAGTTCTTGCATGCCTCTAGATCAAATTGCTAACCAAGGCATCAAACAATCCCTCCCAGCCATTCTATTTCAGATTCTTTTCTTCAGGGACTAGGTCTTATTTATTTAAGTTTAATACATTTTAAAACTCAGTCATGTCCTCTGTTATCATTCTCCCACACTCCCACGGTCTGTGAGCTTCTGAGGGCATGAATTTAGCCAGGCTTCTTCCTAGCCAGATCCCCTCTAGGCTGCATTTTGCAGATGGTCCTTCCTTTAGAGCTAAATATGATAAACTAGGGTCTTCCCATACCAAGGCTCTCTGGCAGCAGCTCTGCAGTAATCCTTGGCAGCAGAACTAGAAGCCTTTTCTCACGGTGATCGCAAAGCTCTCTTCTGGTCTGGGGCCACATAAGCCTGAAATCAAGCCTGCCTCTCTCAGAAATGGGTTACCCCACTGATTAACATTGAGAGAAGAGTACACTCAAACCTATCAATAGCTTTGCAGTCCTTCCTGTATTTCCTTTCTCCTCCCTGTACATGCTTATTTTTATTTAGGAAAAAAACCTGGAACAATAAAGGAATCACTCTGTATTTAGTTAGCAAGTTTACGCAAACTGAAGCATGAAAAATTCAGAGGCCATGCTAAAAATTTATTCTGTAGCTCAACATAATGTGTGAGGATCTGAAACGTCTCCAAACAGCAAGAGATTTCATAAACTGTACTCTATGCACAGTAGTGCAGAGTGTACTAAGGACAGAATTGCAGCCCTAATGAGTTTCGTGCAGTTTAGTGCTATGATTTCTGCATAGTTTAGTGGTTTAATCTGAAAAACAGCCACAGACAGCCAAATTTTGTAGTTCTTACCACCTCTATGAAGCCATTTGATGAGAGTTTAGAATGAGACTCGTTGCCTTTGCTTTCTCTTGAGCTCTCTTCTGAGCATTTAATGAATCCAATTTGAACACAGCAAAGGTGCAGCTTTGTTGCCTCCATGCTGATGAGTTCCTGTTCTGGGTTTCTGCTGAAAACAAAAGAGGGAGGAAATTTTTTTATAGTGAGTTTTCCCACAGGAGTATTTTATGTAGGCTAGGATGTTTGCCAGCAGTACAATACACAACAAATACAACTCCTTGGTTAAAGGCCTGAGTTTGTTACTGATGACTGAATGTTTCTAACATGTAATAGATATTCAGGGATGTAATGAAGCAAAAAGGATGCTCTTGTACAAGTTTCCCAAGAATTATATAGTTCCCAAGTAACCCCCACCACAGCTGGCACATTCACGGGTTCCTAGCAAAGAATAAATGTGACAGTGACGACCCCTCTTGCCAGCAAATCTTCCTGATTAAGAATGAAATATGTTGGTGGGATTGTACAGAGAGGTTTGTCTGGGCAACACTCTTTTCTGGACTGCAATCTGCAGAGCTGGAAATCTAATAGGCACCGAATTCATATACATATCTATAAAATATTTCCAGACATTGCAGAAGATCTCCTAGTGGGAAGCAGGAAACAATGTTCTTGGAGAGATTCTGGCAGTCATACAAAACACCGCTGCTCCAAAGTCTTCTTGCTGCAATGGTAACCCACTGCACTCGCTTAGCTTCCACCTGATAGCTTGGGAATGTAACTATTCCGTGCTTCCAAACACATTAGGTAGACTCAGATGCCCATTTTAATTGTCAAATGTAATCAAACTGGAAAAGTAGATTGCAAGAATCTCAAAGTGCCTGTTGCAAGACACTGGAGTTTGTTGGACTTTTTTACAAGGGCAGGTAAGGATAGAACAAGGGGAAATGGGTTTAAACTGGAAGAGGGGAGATTTAGATTTGATATTGGGAAGAAATTCTTCACTGTGAGGGTGGTCAGACACTGGAACAGGTTGCCCAGAGAAGCTGTGGCTGCTCGTCCCTGGAAGTGTTGAAGGCCAGGCTGGATGAGGCTTTGAGCAACCTGGTCTAGTGGAAGATGTCCCTGCTGATGGCAGGGGCGTTGGAACTGAATGTTCTTTAAGGCCCCTTCCAACCCAAACCATTCTATGATTCTATGATTTTTTTCCCCTCATTTTCCAAAACCCTTTTTCTTTTAAGAAAAAAAGGGTACTGGAGATCCTGATTTGTTTGTTTGTTTGTTTTTCCTACTGGGAAAGGAAACAAGGAAGATGAACATACCTAAAGAAAGAAAAACTCCTACACAAATGCTACTGGAGTTTGTCCTGTGATAAAAAAAGTAAACAAAAACTTCTTTGTGGACCAAATTTTAGCATATTTTTAATAGGATGATTTCTATTGAAGAAAGGTTATGTATTTAAGAAACATATAGGATTGGTCAAATAGTGTTTTGACCAAAAATGTTGTGTCATCTTTTTGGAAAATATTCTCCTTTTATATCAGATACTTCAGAAATAGTATTAAATATTAAAAGAACTTAAATGACTGTTTAGCAAACACAAACCTTGAGTGGAAAACATTACCAACCTTATAAATGGGATCAGTTTGAATATGAAAAAGTAGTTTTATATTCTTCGCAGAAGAGATGACATTTGAACTGTTCATCAATAATTAAAGTAGTACTGAATATGGTAGTACTTTCCCATCTCACTGTGTGGTGATAGTTGGATAAATCCACCTTATTTTCATCACCTTTTCATGGAAGGGTTCCACTCTGTGTCCAATAATCAGCTGCCTGACTAGAAAGATAAACTATGCTATAGTCACATAACTCCAATTAATAGTTTTATGACTTTCATATCTTCTGAGCGTGTCAGAGGGTTGGAATAGCAGCTAGAAGTGACTTGTACCATGCCCTGCTTAATCAAATAGACTGGGCAAAGGTAAAAATCTGCTATGCAGCTAAGCCACTGCCAGTGATCTCTGAATTATTGGTGAACTGCATGGTGAAGCTCTAAGAAGCTGTTGAACCTAAATAAATATCTGCATTTCTTGTAATCCTAAGAAATATGTATTCAGGTTCACTTTGAGACAGTCTAAATGACTTTTCCATAAAAAATTAAACCATACAAGTAAAAATATAAACGCATGATATAAAAAAGCAGTAACTTCTGTACTCTGAAGGAGACTTTTGAATGAGATTCTGAGGAGTGGTCATCTACAGTGATTCGGGGAAAATGAGATTCTCTCACAGCAGTTTGTGTCAGCCACTGGTGGTGCAGTGAAAGGAGGTGTTGTACGGGTGTCATGTGGGAGACGGCCGGACTGACACAGTTACGGATGCAGCTCCATTGATTTTGGCAGGAATCTTCCTGACATAGACCTTGATCTTGAAGGATGCTGAACGACTCTCTTATTACCCCAGGGGATGAGGTCTCAAGAGTTTCACCAGAGGCTCTTTCTTATTGATTTTAAGTCTGCTTGTTGTAACATCTATCACATTAATTTTGTGGGATAAAGCTGGCAGAGGCAGCACCATAGCAGATATGATGGCCCTGTGCTTGCCATGGGTTGGCTGCCTTTGTGGTACAATCCCTTTGCGGCAGTTGTGTGCAATCCAGTCTGCCAGGTTCACAGCCTGGCTGCACGCAGCAACGGGGCCAAATCAGGCATCTCTTCCAAAAGATCCCTTCTTCTCTGGGGGATGAGAGCTGCAGGGTGCACGGCACACACCACCCGTGTACCTGACAGACACACGATTCTCTATGCACCAACAATACGTAGTCTGGCAAATGATTTGGAGTGAAAAAAACCTGAAGCTTTCTAACTCTCTTTAGAGTTGCTGCTCTTCTGTGAAGAAGTTGAAGTGAAAAGAAGTCTCTATGACTCCAGCATGTTTCCAAGAGAGGTAATGTTTTATATCTTTATATCATATTTTATATCTTTAAGGTAGCATTTATAAGGTACCAAAAGCCAAAAATAAGCCCTGGAACTAACTGCTAAAATTATAATAGCAACTGGGAACTATCTATGATTTGGAAAAAGACATACATATGAGTAACTTAAAATGTATTTTTCGTTTTATATACTTGTATGTACCACTTCCATCAAGCCAATCTCATTTATTTAACACATGCATATGTGTTTCTATGTGTATAACCCTCCCAGAACAAGTATTTGCTAAATAAATTTTCACTATATTTATGCAGCCAAAGATTAGTTTCTGTCATTTTCATTCTGTAATTACTTAGCTATCCCAAGATTTCTTTTTTTTTTTGAAAGATCAGAAATTTATGTTCCTGAGCACAACTGCAAGTTATCTGTCACACTCACAATGGATCATAACTGTCTTCGTGGTCATGGATCAGTGCTAGTGTAAGTCTTTATATTAAAATTGGTTTAGATCTCCAGATGGTTTTTTAATGTTCCGTTACTTTGGGACTCGAATACAGTTTCCTGTAAGCATTTCAAGGAAAAAAAAAAAAAATTAAAAGAAAAAGAAGCTAGCTGAAAAATTAATACAATTTTAGTCTCTTCTGTTACCATAATGCTTGTGTGTGGTACAAAAGTTTGGAAGGCAACCTAGCAAGGAGGTGGCATTCTGGCACTGTCTAGGGCAGGGAGAGGCATGGGGTGAGGGGTCACCACAGGAGCTGATGAGCTGATGACCCCAGCAGTGCAGCACCACCCATCCCACCACACTGTGCTTACCTGCACCCTGTCAGAGCCCCTCATCAGCCACTCGGACTAAATGGAGAACCGGATCAGTTTTTCTGGTCTGCATCCGTGACACATCTGTGGATACATCTGGGTGTGCTGCCATCATGAGTGGAGGGAAAACAAAAAGAACAGACAAAACTTTTTATTTTTTCTCCTTCCAAGCTTGAAAAGCAATGTCTTCAGGTGGTAAGCTAATTTTGTTAAGAACTATGTGTCTGTTAATAGCAATTTTTTGTGGTTGTTCTGTCCTGAACCTGACTGGACCCCTAGGGAAAACAGCCCCAGAACTATTTGGTAGCCCCTCACTAGAAGTCCTTGTAAAGTTCAGGAGCTTTATGGACTTCTTAGAAGGAGTAGCATGCAACACTAAGCAGGCCTCTTGAGCCTTTTAATGGAGAGGTGATAAGTCACCTAGTATTGCCTCAGAGCCATCATCTGCAGAACACACAGAAAAATGGGAAAAACCAGGTAGAGGGAAATAGGGAATGCTCTCTGACTGCTCATTGCTGGACTGTGGCAAAGTCCTGTGCCCCGTTCTGACAGGTACCTGAGAAGGTGCCTAATTCAAACACCCACCTTTGCTTATGACTGTGAACGATGCTCCACATGTTCTTGGAGGAAAGTGCTTTAACAGAATAGATCTGGAAGAAGTTGGTCCTTTGTCATGATCAAATCCCACAAGTCCCAAACCACTCATGTTGAAGTCAACTGGAACAGTTAGTCCTGTGCTCCAAAAGAAAAAGACCCATTTCAGATGTTACCAAAGAATCAGCCAGTGTCAGATTTGGTACTTTCACATTACAATTAAGCTTTCTGCTGTAATGTATTTCATATATGGATTTTTCTGCCAGTGTGAATTTTTTCTAAGAACAAAAAAAAAAAATAATCCTACATTCTCAATTAGGTATTAAATGAAGGCAAAGTGAAACTAATAATTTTGATATAATAAGAGAAAATTAAAATGACAGCTGAGGATTTCTTCCTCATAAAGTTTCAGCTGCAGTGGCTTTTCTGCAGAATATTGTGTTATGTATCCGCTGCAATGTTTAGAAAACCCTTTGTAACCTCACTTATTTTCAAATAACTGGAAAACAGTGGCTGTCAGACAACAAATAAAACACTGTTGTTTCATGCTAAGCAAAAATATTTTTTCTTTATCCAAACGAAATGAAAACAAGTTGAACAAAAGTGCACAGAGTAACATTTGGCCAAAAGCAAGAAAAAGAGCACAGACTAAAATATCTAACAGGCTGTACTAACCACGAAGCAAAGGCAACATTTGGAGGGACATCTCCACACCTCTTCTACTGATACTATTTTGCTATGTGAGAATGACTGTTGACTGGAGCAAGGAGTTAACACTGAATGAGTAATACTTGGACAAAAAATTCCCCCCTGTAGTGGGTAGGACTGGTGGTTAGCTCACTCGCCTGGGTCCAGGCCATGCTCCAGGGGATTT
This sequence comes from Antrostomus carolinensis, assembly GCF_000700745.2. Taxonomy (NCBI): domain Eukaryota; kingdom Metazoa; phylum Chordata; class Aves; order Caprimulgiformes; family Caprimulgidae; genus Antrostomus; species Antrostomus carolinensis. The sequence continues at coordinate 26,261 of NW_010294680.1, forward strand.
TGAAGCCTGACAGCATTCACAGGAAGACCTGAGAGCTCCTTCTCAGAATACCCTTATCATGTAGACTTTTCACAGAAAGGAGGAGATGCAGATCTGAAGCCCTTCGGAGAGCGGAGT
>NW_010294680.1:26408-70263 GCF_000700745.2 Antrostomus carolinensis
AGCTATTGATCAAAAAGCTGAGACCAACAATACCATCTCCTAACCTCTGCCTTCAATTAGTTCTTACCACCCAATAAATGTGAGTTATTTGTCTGACCAGTTCAGGGACAACTGAACCCACATAGTTTGGCTGACTATGACAGGCCAAAAATATGAACACATTTCACAGGTCTGATTGGCATAAATTACTCTTGCCGGGTGTGTGGGTGATTGGATGTGTGCCAATTCATCTTGCAGGTTATTTACTGATTTGATGTGTTAGAACCTTTTATCAGATCAATTATTTATGCTGTCAGCTGGAAGAAATATAATTGTAAATAAATGCTTACCAATTATTGAGCCAGTTTTAAAAAAACTCAACAAGCTTGGTTCCAAACAAAAACCTAATGTATCTTCAAATTCTTCTACAGATTTATTAGTATTCTCAGGAAAATATTTTGTACAAACTGCTGTTGCACTTCTTTAATTACATAAGATACATGTCACCAAGAACTTGCACACTCCCTACTCCTTTATTCTGCTAATAGAGAACAAAAGTAACAAGAAATTTATCTGGAATCCTTTTCCCATCACTAATAATAAAGATGATGCTTTCTAGCTAGCTTAAAAGAAGAAATAAAAAGCAAATCTTGTACATAAACACAGCCAGTGTAAGTTCCTGCCTGTAAGCACTACATCCATGGGAATGTACTGGCTTGGGAAAAAATCCCACACCACCTGCTATACACTAATTAATTTCTGATACTGTGAAAACCAAAGGCAGCATCTTTAACAAAAAGGGAAAACCTGTAATAAATGTAAACAAAATTATAACTTCATGGCCTTTTATGATTTAAATTATTGACCAAGAACAGAATTTTCAAACCTGCTGATTGATTTTGAAATTTTTCATGTTTCTCAATCCCATCACGTGATTTTTGAGTTGTTCTTCATTTCTGAAAAGAAAAATGCATTAACCTGAGATGCCTAAATGCAAACTCATCTAGCCAGATACAGAAAGGTTTAATCAAAAGAGCACATCATTCTTTAGTGTTTTGACAGACAAAACACACTATTTCAGTTAAAAATTAATAGCACAAGTAACTTTTTGGTGGAATGTTGGGAAAATAGGGAGAAAATGCCTTTCCAATTAAACATAATAAAACTCATCACTCAAAGGAAAATGCCACTGAAAATACAGATACTTCATATAATTATATGTAAATGCAAACTTGAATAGGAACTGTCTAAACAAGCCAAGTACTCAATTCTATGTTCTTCCTGACAGTGCATATTCTGCTAAAATACTGGACCATATTTTTGTTCTCTTTAATTTTTTAGATTTTTGTAAAGTAAATCAGATTTCAGAGAATGTGCCACATGAGGTGTCCTGACCACTCCTCTAGCAACAACTGTGTCTAGCAGCTTAACGGTACAGTAGCAAAAATCAAACCTGTATGTTTAGTAAACCAATTTCAAAATTCCCTATGTCCAAAACTTCTTGTAAACAATAAGTAACAGCTCCTGTATGACAGAGTTCAACTTCAAAGCCACAAAAGCTTAGAGTTCTGTATAGCTCCACTTATATTTTCTTCCTTCTCACTTTGATTTGGATCAGAGACTAATTTACACCATAAACTAAGAGACAGAATAAATATTTCCAATTTTATCATTTGGGGCTGAGACATGCCCTCCATTTCTGTGTAAGCTACTTATCCTTCTCCATCAGATTTTTATTTAGCTTTTGAAAAGTTACAGTATTCATAAGTTATTTGATCTTTTCAGTATGTAACTGTGGTGGTTTCACCCTTTCGGTTTGCAGCCAAACACAGCCTGCTCTCTCGCTCTCCCCCCAGATCCAGAGAGTAGGGGAGAAAACTGGAAAGAAAAGGGCAAGTAGACTCACAGGTTGAGATGAAAACTATTTACTAATTAAAATAAAATGATAATTATAATAACAACAGTGATATCAGAATATACAAATGAGTGATGCCCAGTGCAATTGCTCACCACCCGCCGACTGATGCCCAGCCTGTGCCAGCCAGTGATCCTGGAGCAGAGACAGTCCCCAAACCCAAAACCTGGAAGAGCAAGAGCCCCAGCAACCCCTGAGAGAATCCCCCCGATTTCTGGTCAACCCTGGTTTATACTGACATGACGGGATATGGTCTGGAATATTTCATTGGCACATGCCAAATGCCAGTTTGGGTTTTGCTATTCACTGCGCTTCTCCCTCTCAGTCCTAATGCAGCTGTGACCCAGCCAAACACGGTGGCCTTGAGCTCCAGCAGCAACTCATAACATTAGTACTTTATCAACATTCTTCTCATAAAAATCCTACACTGGAACTAAAACACAGCTATTCTAGCTACTGAGAAGAAAATTAACTCTGTCCTAGCAAAACCAGGACAATAACCCTGTGTGTAAGTTTTATTTTGCTGCAGTCTTGGCTCTGCTGAAATAAGGGCACTTCTGAGAGCTCAAATACACAGGCTTTGAATTTGAAGACCATTGTAAGATTCCAAACGCAGCATTGGTATTCCCAGAGGGAGTGTGTATTTTTTTGGCAATGCTGTAGAATACCATAAATATCAAACCCTGCAAAATATGTATAAATAATAGTAATATATTAAGTACAAAACAAATGTCCCCAAGCCAGAAGCCAAGGAGCTATGAACACGAGTATGGACTAAAACTGCACACAAGAATGGTTAATTTGAAACTTAAATTGCTGTGTTCACAAGGCAAAAATATTTCTTTACCTCACAGGGCACATGGATACAAATTTTGGTTTGGCACAGTAGATGAGAATAATGTATAAGAGAGGTGCTGTGTTATTAATCTTCTAGCTGAAAGGAATGTTATTGCATGTCCAACTGTGACAGTTTCTTTTGCAAAGAACAGCAAAAATCTTTTGCTAAAGGACATCATCTGTTTCCCCCCTTAGCTGAAAATGCTTTAGGTGATGAGACAATTTGTTTCTTCAAGTAAGTTTTTGACTTTGTATAATCTAGGTAGCAATTCTAATTCAGGTCTTTCCATATGTATGTAACATTTTCTCCTGTCTATAAGTGAATAATAGTCTCACAAAAAATCAACTAACCAAGTCAAAACCAGTCCCACGTCAATTTTCCACACCAAAATCATGTAATTTAAAAAATGTGGAAAAGAGAATGAAGAAGAAGATACTAAATTGTAATCAGAAGCAAAAAAAGTATTTGGAATTAGTTTACATGGGCATGCAAAAGATTGATCCATACTGACACTGCTGCTACGCTGCGTTCATATTGGTATGAGGTGGGTTGTGCTGGGAAGGAGCCTTCTGAGCTGCTGTATCACTGTGGTTTCTGTGGGAGTCAGCTGCCAAGGGCACAGAAATTTGACGTAGCAGCCAATCTTCAACATAAACAAACAGTGGAATTAATTTTCACTGGACAGAAAACATACACTGTAGACTACAAACTGAAAAACAATGTTTCAAAGATCTTAAAAATTGTACTCTCAAAAATATCTTGCTGTAGCAGTCTTTGCAGAAGAAAAGGATGACTTCTTCTAAATTTGATGCTTTAAAAAAATAATTTTAATTACATTATTAAGTGTAAAACTCTCTATTTCTACTGAACCCATACCTTTTCCTCTCAGAGTCTACAGCAACAATTAAGTATGGCTCTGTGCTGACATCTATTAGTTATGCTATTGCACATTAATGCTGTAGAAAAATGAAGCTGTTGACAATTAAAAGCTTGAAGCCCTGGACAACTTAAAAACTGCTGTGCTAATTTCAGATTAATTAAAAGCAAATCCTCTTTACCACATAGAAACTTAGGACTGTTAAAAAAACATAACATGGGTTTGAGGTTTTGTTTGTTTGTTCTCTGGTTTTGGGTTGTCTTTTTGGTTTGTTTGGGGTTTTTTTTCCTAAAGAGCAAACAGTGATAGTTGGAATATGAGGTGTCACACCTAAAGAAATATTCAAACTGAAAACTGTCCTCAGCACTGGAGTCAAAAACTATATAACACCAAGTGACCCAAGAAATGTGGAGTTAAATTGTGGACATTTCCCCTCTTTTCTGTTTGCTTTTGCTCTATTTTTCCACAAATTTTAGGGTAGGTTTAAACTTTAGTGAGCAAAAAGATAATCCAAAGAAAGAATCTACTTTTTAACACTGTTAGCCTGTGGAGTGGTGTGAAATGCAGTATCTTAATACCTCTTTTAGAACTGTGGCCTTCAAACAAATACACCATCGTGGATCATCAGTTTGCATTTGTTTTCATACCACTGTTTTCTGCAAAAAATGCACAAACTATTGCCATTTTTTGTCCCTAAATGTCAGGGACAGATCAACAAGCCTCTGTGAGGACACCGGATCACCTGAGGGACCTTCTGGTGCTTGTTCTGTTCTTCTTGTTCAGCAATTTCCTATGGCAAAACTACCTTTAGCAGACAAAGTAGAGTACAGAGATGAGAGCTACCTCAGGACAGAGGTTTAGGACAGACACAGCTGTGACATCCTCACATTGCTGTTGTTCCTCTTGTCCCAAGAACTTCCTCCTACACCCCTAAGACCAGCCTCCAGATAATCCTTTCAGCTCCAAATAGCTACTGCTCCTCATTCCTGCCTCTCCAGATCAAGCGCTTTCCATCCACACCTTCCCCCCATACACACCAGCCTCTGACAACCCCTTACTGCTCTTTCTCCTTTTCAGCTTCGTATACCTCTTCCTAAACGCTCCCCACGCCTCCCTGCTGGGGAGTGCCAGCCCCCATTTTGAGCCAGATCACTCCCCACAGAAGGGATAAATCCGCTATTTAAACCAGTGCTCAAGGGGAGAGCCTGGCCCAAGGCTGCCAGCAGCCAGGCTGTGCTCAGTCATCTCCACGTTGTTGTTTTTCAGGAGACACCCTTTGTCCTCTATCCTTCTGCTTCTCATTGCAGCATGAGCTTCATGGGAACTGCGGAGAAAGAAAAGGCAGCAGGACAGGGGAGAAAACAACATCCCCCAGTTGGAAGTGGTTGCTTTTCCTCAGCTTTCCTGGGAAAGAGGGTTCTTTCTGTAAGTCCATGTTGTCTTTTTACTTCCATTGGACATTTCTCTGAAAGCTGTGGCTTGAAGGTGATTTACTTTTAATTGTTCATGGGATTTTGTTTGCTAATACTTTGCATTTTTATAGCCAGCTCTGTGAAAGGATCTTAAAGCACTTTGCAAATGATAAATTAATGCTCTCAAAAACTGCATGAAGTGGAAAACAAAATAATGAGGAAAGGGAGACCAATTCACTTACCTCTAGCTGAACAGTTACTCCTCAAAACACCCAGGAGGAGGACCTCAGCTTACTCTTGTACTTTAATGTCACTTAAACTACAGTGGTTGTGAAACTGCAAATCAAATACTCTTCTCCAATAATTCTGTTGAATCATGGGGTGGTACTCATTATATTGTCATCAAGAAGGCTTCATGCTTCCACTGAAGCAGGTCTTGAGATCAAATATCTTCTTCTAGTCTTTTCTCCAATATTTTTTTTAAAACAAAAACCTACAAAAGGATCTCACTTTCATGAAATGTGTGTGTGTAAATATAAATACCTATGTATGCATACTATAAATATAAAATAAAAATTATGTTTTCTACTACTTCAGTGAGAATACAATGTAAAAAATAGACTTTTCTAAGAAGGTATTCTGCAGGAAAAAATTAATAAGCCTCTATCTTCCCTTACACTGAAAGTGTGTTAGGGAAGATAAGATTCAAATCCCAACCTTGTGGCTTTGGAGCCTTTTAGGTTAAGAGCAAATGTGCACAATGATCAGTTCTGCGCTAACAGATTGAAGTGCGGGACATTTGCTGTTCTTGTCTCTCTAGGGCACCTGAACCACGGGTCTTCCCCTTTCCCAGCCAAGGCAGAGCTACTATTGCATACGAGCTAATTGCTGCCATAAAGGGAGCATTTGTAGCTAACTGTTAATTAGAGCTGGGATAGAGAACAACATGCTGTATAGAAATTAAACAGAAACTCCAATAATTAAGTAATGAACAATATTTGGGTGGTGTCTGTTGTAAACAACGTGAACCTGAGAGAAGTCAGCACGAGATGTTAGAGCAAAAGCCAAGTATGAAACATCAGTTCAGTTCTTTGCTAGATGTTTTAAGCAGCAAATGTAGTCAAGATTCAGGTGTACTCCCATGTATTTCTTTTTGCCTTCCCTTTCTCACTTCATCAGTTTCACAAATGAAAAATTTCCTTTTAATATATTTGAAAGGCTTAGGAAAGCTTGGAAGGAGATCTTGCATTCTGACTTCACTTGGTATTTAACAATATAGTTAAGGAAGCAGAGAATTAAATGTACAAGTGAGGTTTAGGAAGAAAAGCAAAGCAGCCATACCCTTCTGAGATAAAGAAGCAACAAATCTGAGACACAGATGCTAAATTTAGAAGAGTACATCAGGGTGGATTCAGTCATGTTCATCTGCTGCAAGTCAGAAAGGTCCTTTAGGCATCAGGTAGCTACTACTCAGCTGCTAGTGACAGCTCTCCCAACGTCAGTCCTGCTAGCTCTGCCCTCATGCCAGCTCAGACAGGCCTGATCACTTTTGAAGGGTGCAAAATCTACCCCAGTACCACGGTAGTGCAGGAGGAAGTTGAACAGAGAGCACAGTCAGGAAAAACTTTTTATTCCTTGGCTCCCCACTCCCTGACAATAATGCTCTTCAAAGGAAGGTTCCAAGCAGTACCACTATCTCCCTGCTCTCAGACTCATGTCATCCAAGCAGTTACCGCCCTGTACAGCTTGCTAGACTGTGCTGGTGTTTTTAATCTTCTGTCAGATTGCACCAAAGTAGACAGCCTTCAAATTGCAGCCCAAGCATGATTTTGTGGTGGCCATAGGACAGTGTGCAAGGTTTATGAGCCACAACACAGTGATGCCTAACGTTGGAGGAAGCTGAAGTCCAGTAGTACCACATGTCATCAGCAGGGTATGGCACTCCCACCTGCTAGTGGAGTCATCTAAAATGTTCTTTAGCTAATTGGTTGGACTGAGAATCTTCTTTTACCTAGCTGCCATTTCAGAGTCCACGTGTATAAGATGAGACTTTTAAGCAGAAAATTAAATTGTCTTCTTCAGAGTGTTAGTGCTGACTCTTAGAATGTATATTGTGTATTCATATGTGAAGCAGGAACATTGTACATTTGGAGGTAAAAAATGCCGTGCCACTGCTGGCACACACACTTCCCTGGAGAGTTGTGTTCCTCGTAAAGCTCTTGATCAACATGCAGCAGCTTGTACACAAATCACTGCAGCTGAAGCACTAAACAAACCGCCAACACTGGCAGGACCTGTTGCAAGTTTAGAAGCATAATCTGAAGCTTTCACAAATGTGACCCCATTGCATTCCCTTCTGCTGTTTACAAGGCTTATACAACACTCTGCAAATGCACTCCTCCATGGTAATGAAATATACTGCTTCATTATCTCACATAAACTGGCACAAAATGAGAGTTGGGGTTGTTCAGCCTGGAGAAGAGAAGGCTCCGGGGAGATCTTATAGCGGCCTCCCAGTACCTGAAGGGGCTACAGGAAGGCTGGGGAGGGACTTTTGACAAGGGCAGGGGGGGACAGAACAAGAGGTAATGGCTTCAAACTGGAAGAGGGCAGGTTTAGATGAGATATTAGGAAGAAATTCTTTCCTGTGAGGGGGGTCAGACACTGGCACAATTTGCCCAGAGAAGCTGTGGCTGCTCCTCCCTGGAAGTGTTCAAGGCCAGGCTGGATGAGGCTTTGAGCAACCTGGTCTAGTGGAAGGTGTCCCTGCTGATGGCAGGGGGGTTGGAACTAGATGATCTTTAAGGTCCCTTCCAACCCAAACCATTCTGTGATTCTATGAAAATATATTATTTTTTAATCGTATTTATTATTAACATTTTGTTACAATGAAACCTGTGTTTGACTAAGGGAGTGCAGGGTAAAGGGAAAAAGGGACAAGGAAAAGCTGCAGGATACAAATAGATCTGACTGACAGAAATCTATGGGCCATGGTCAATGACAGTTACTTCTGAGAAACACAACATGCGAGTTGTTAAATGTCTGACCACAAGAACCACGCACGTTAAGAGTATGTTTTTCATGTTGTAAGAATCGAAGGGTTTCTGTTGGGTGATGATGAGGTAAAGCTCTGCCTCTCAGAGACACTCATTAAACATAAAGCAGAATAGATTCTCCGTGGGTGTGAATTGCTGCAAGCTGCCAGGGCTGTTGTCTGCTGCACATCACCTGATCAGCACTTAACAGAAGATTGTTAACAGGGTAATTTTATTTTGATACTGCAACAACCATTGCTAAAGCATGTGCCAGAAACATAACTGCTTATCCATCATTGTCCATTTTCTTTTATTTTTTTAATAGAACTGTGGGGTTTTTTTCAAAAGCAAGTGGATGGTTTGGTCTATGCATGAGTTACGATTGGACTAAAGGGGAAAGTGCTTGCTAGTTACTGGCAATATAAGTCATATTTAAAATCTGATGCCAATCTGACCTGCCTGGGATGGTGTATTCTATAAGAAATAGAAGCAGAAGCAGCATAGAGTGAAATGAAATTGAATGCAATCAGTCAGGCAAAAAAGGCAGATGCTGCTTACATTCCTGTCTTCTAGAGTAATGCTGCAAGGGCCATAGATGTACTGATGATATTATTTCTACAGGCCAGAAAGGATCAGTATAAGTTAAGAAATAATGCATATATAATATAGCCTAAAATGAACTGCTGCCTTAAAATACTGAGAAATCTATTTTGAAATATTTTTTTTAAAATAGTATTTTCTCCTCAAAAAGAACCAACAACATATCTGAGCCTCAGCAAACAGTTTGGGACACTCAGATGTTGGATGAGGAGGCAGGAGCTCCAAGCTTTGCCACCACAGCCTGACCTTGAGCAAGTTATTCCTCCTTGTCTGACTTCTGTTCCCTTGGGTGCTCACACTGGCAGTCCTTGGGGACTTTACGACGCAACACAAAGGTTTATCAAAACAGTCCCCTTCCCTCCCCACCCTCTCCCTCTCCAGTAATCCCACCAGTCTTTAGCTACTATTTCTATCTATATTTCTGTTTACATTTCTTTTTAGGCTACTCTTAGGTTACTGTTTTGCCTCTTCCTTAGCTCTTCTGAAAGGAATGAAAATTCAAATGTAAATTATTTTGAAAAGCAGCCAGGCAGGGGTTTTTTTTACCGAGATGTATTTGTGTGGCAGAAGGATGCACCTGGAAGTGTAGACTGCAAGTGGGAATTTGGCTCACAGGATAGAAACCCAGAGAAGTTTTGCTTTAGCAGTGAGTAGTTCACCCTGCTGGAAGAATGCAATCTGTATGAGGGTGTACATGTATATATTTATCTCTCTTTTTTATGCATTCAAGTAAAGATAGCTTTCTAGCAGCTGTTTCAAACAAAAATGTCTCTGGAGCTGATACGTTGGTAAAAAGCATTTGTAAAGAAAAGATCTTAGTACCCTGGTGATCTGTGTCCCACAGAGAACACTTGCCTTGGTTACAGCAGTTCTGGATTGCAGGGTAGGGAAAATAAGGTATCAAAAAGGTATCAAAAATATATTTTTTAAGATCTATTTTTTGTGTAAGAGATTAGACTAATGGTTTAAAACCAAATAAAAGAATGCTGAAAACCAGGCTTCAAATGGAAACTCTCAATCTCTAGGGCAGAACAGTTTGGGGTTTAGTACCTGGATGCAAACCTGGATCTGCATGTTTTGTTGTTAGAATAGTATTTTTAGTTCAGAGGCAGGCCAAAAACAATGAAATAACTGCAAGGAAAGTTCATAAAATCAATTTCTAAGCCTTCTTGAGCCTCAAATTTAGTCAAAATTAAATTTGCTTTAAGCCACAAACCATACAACTTCTTAATGTGTTTTGGTTGGCAAGCAACAGTTTGTATTCAACAAAGGCTTTTGTTAGACACGCATTTTCTGAGCTTCTGGCATCCACTAGATGCCCTTTTCCTCTCTTCTGGATTACTTGAAAAAAATGCAGACTCCCATCCCACTGCTGAAGTTCTAACTGCACCCAGGCTCCTACTTGCATACACAGACCAGAACTGGTAGAAGGGGACAGAAAACACCTCATTCTGCAGTGAAGGTAACAGTCTTTAGCCTTTCTGAGCTGAAAACTTCCACAGCCTCTGGACTTTGAATTCATTAACCATGTGATGACATGGTAAAACTGTGCTGGTTTGAATATTTGTTTTTCAAAGGCTGTGGCAGTGAATACTCTAGAAAAAAAGCAGATTTTTTTGTTCATAGTCTACTTTTAAAAGAGGCTGGGAGAGGGCAATATCTGCCCAATTTACTGCATGCGATGTTGCTGCAATCACATTAAAAAGAGAGACGTTTTCTCTAGTAACAGAAAATATGAAATATAAGAAATAAACCTTTACAACACTGCAAATTATTTCAGTGGAATTACTCTAGAGTTACCCCAGTTTAACTTGAGGCAGAAATGGGAAAAGAAGTTGACTTCCAATTATTGTCAGGGAAAATTCACGACGATGACTGAAATATGCAGAAAATTCCCAAATAAGTGTTATAAGACAAAATCCTGCCGATTTGTGCTGCATCTAAAAGTGTAAACATGTCATGGCAAAGAGACAAAACTACTTTGATTAGCACAGGTCACTGCTTGTTTCTTCCAAATCCTTTCATTTTTCAGAATCCTGTTGTTCCCTTTCAACCCACTTTTGCTACTTCTGTGGGAACAGAGACACACCCTACACTTCAGCAAGGAGTTATTTCTTTTCCAAGACTCCAGGTGTGAGTTTAGATGATGTTTTCAAATTTGTCAATGTGTGGTTCTGAAAAGGATGAATGATAAAGCAGGCTCTGACTCCAGCGGCAAGTTTTGAGATGTGATGCATTCGGAGAATAAGGGAGTGACCAAATATAGCGGAGTGTAGAGAAAAAGATAATGTGGGGACAACATTTAATTATTCAGGCTATTTCAAAAGATTTTGGTCATGATTTTGAAAGGCCTATCACACACAACAGATGTGGATTTATTGCACAGGCGTGCCCTTCATTGTCTGATAGAGTGCTGGTGATGTGACTGTGTTGCTCTACACACTCCCAAAGAATTAGAGCCAAACTGATTTCTGCACGAGAGCTTGAATGGCTTAGAAAGCAGAAAACAAGAAATAAATAAGCACCCACTGAATATAACTTATAACTTACACTAAGATTAATCAAAAGGTGTGAGAGAGAGAAACAGAGAGAGAAACATCATGGCTTTGGGGTTACAAGCTTAGACCTGTTTTCATTTTTCTCTGAGATGCAGATGAGTTCAACTAAACCCTCATTCATTTTTGTCAAGTATTACAAATGCTGCAAGCAGCAATGTTTGAGTCCACAAGAGATGAATATTTCACTAAGGGCTGGTAGAAGCTGAGAAAGGTGTAATCATTGTCTTAAAAAAAAAAGACAGTGACAGAGATTCCTTTTGACCCAGCAAGAGGTGATTCTAGCTCGCTATCTTCTGAGTAGTAAAAATCTAGTAAAATCCAATCAAGACCTTCTCCTTAAGTCCACTGGAGCAAGAGGAAAGAACTCCTATTGATTTCAGTAGGTTGTGGGTCAGGCACTTCTGTTCTCAGATAGGAAGAGAGGTGACCAGGTGACCAGGAAGAAATCTCTATCCAAACGACTGAACCTTAGAATAATGCCACCAAAAAAGACAAAGAAAACTACATTAAAGAAAGACAGCATTGCTGGCTTTGCTGAAGATGATAGAAGTTACAAAAATGTGGAAAATAAGTAGTGGTATAAACTGGTCTAGACTTCTTATCATTTATTCCACAATATCTTCCTTGTTTGAATATCTGTATGAATTTCTGTGTACAAATAAGACACATTTCTGTTCCTTTGAAAAATAAATTATTTTTAGAGGAAAGTTTTCTTTCTGTTCTCTCACTGCCGCCTAATGATAAAACAAGTTGCATGATTTGTAATGAATACTGCAGGTTGAAGAGAATACAATGAAATAAAAAAAAAAAAGAAAAAAAAAAAAAAGGAAAAAGAAAAGGAAACTTTAGACTGTATCAGTTAGTGTTGTGAAGTGAAACGCTGTCCTCTTGGTGCTTTATCTCCAGAAGCTGGCTAGCTTTCATTGTGGTTTTAGTTGATAGAGTGATGTTACAGGTGATCTCCCTCAACCCAGGGATAGGCTGAAAGACAGCAAGTTGACTGACAGTTCACAAATGCTTATTTGTACCCATCTATAAATATGTTTGATATTTGCAGTGGTCACTGACTTCAAAGCAAGGTTGTTCTATTAGCACATGAAGTTTAAAATAAGAATTCCTTTTGAGCCACAGTAAAGGGCATATTATCATTCCTTTCAGAAATACATGCAGTGGCTGATTGTACAATCATTTTCATTAACATAAGACCTTTAATAAACCTCTCTTCAAAACAAGAAAACATGCACAGCATGTGGAAGGCTTTTTTCTGGGTCTCTAATGTAAACATTTTCTCTCCTTTTGTCTCGTGTTTTCCCAGAGGTGTTGGCAGCAGTGAGAAGGAAGGGTTACGCCTGCTTCAGAACAACGTGAAATCTTGACTAGAACAGCTGCCTGAAGGCAGATCTCAGCAATGCTGTCTTCCCTCTAAAATATGTGGCAATTTGACTTAAAAATGGGCAGGAGAGTTGATAAAGCTGGCAAATTAAATCTAAAGTAACATCATCTGCTAACTTTCTACCAGTACAGCAAGCAGCCGTGTTGCCTGCACCCTTGTGCTGGCTTCCACATAAGGACCAGCCCCACCTGGCAGGGTTTCCCCGGTCAGGTTCACAGTTCCTAGTTGTGCAAAATGCTTCTGTTCTGTGAAACAAACCGACATATCAATTTTCCTTCCATTTAAAGACAATAAAGAAAACATGCTAATTCAAAAACATTCAAACCCTTCTTTTCAAAAGCTCTTAAGCTAATTAGAATTCTGGACAAATTAAAAGAAAAAAACCAATGATACTATGTAATAAAAGCAGGTAATTCAAATAACAAGTAGAAAGGAAACTAAAATCAGTCTAGTCTAGTTTTGCTTCTTGGGGCACTGAGGCAGAACCTTGTACCCATCAGCTGCTGGTGCTCCAGGTTAGCAGAAATCTCTGGGCTTAGTTTTACCTTGGTGTCTACTCTCAGTTTCCTTTTTCACTTCAGGAGCAAAACAGCTTCTCTCTTACTATTTTTTTTTCACAGAATCTATAATATCTGACTTTAGTACAGATTTTATATCAAGCAGAATCTAGTGAAAGGATTTGAAATACATGGCAAAATAATGTGAAAGTAGATGAAAAGGGAAAGTGTTTAATGAAGGGCTGTTTCAAATGCAGGATGAGAGCGATTCGCTGCCAATAAGCCTTAGTTTTAATGAAGATGGTTGTTGTCTGAATTCCAGTTCTTCCAATTCTGGAGGCTCCTCAGGGACATGAGCAGCTTACACAATATGGAAGACCAAAATTAAATCAAACTTTTAGAAGAGGAACCTTGACTGTATTCTCAAAACAGATTTATTTTCCTCAGAACTGAATACTGTTCCAGCCTTTCCCAGCAGTTTCCATAAAATATCAGTATTTCCCTAACCCTACAGAGTTCTGAATTTATTTCCAGTTATAGCATCTACATCTTCAGGGATAAAAAGAGAGACTACCAAAATTGCCTCCAGGCTGTGTTTTCCACCAAAGTACTTCACCTGGCTCTATTCATCACCTTTCAGGTGCTTAGCTACAATACCCATTCTCAGCATGGCAATTTGTACTTCCCACTGTTAAAATCCTGCCCCAACCACCTTTGTTTCTACACTTTTCCCAGTCCTTTTTTTGGAATCTTCATACTTCTAGCTTCATGACTCCTTCCTCAACACCTCTCATGTTTGCCAGATCCAGGGAAGTTCCAGCTCATGTCTCCAGACTCATCAGGAGAGTTTTGTTTCAGTTCTTTCAGCTTGTGAAAGGGTGCCTGGGGGGTTCTTCACCTGTGTGTAAGGTGTACTCAGGCCTTTACTGTTAAAAAAGTGCAGACTACTACAAGTTCCAAGGCTGACCTGAATTCCTTAGGCTTTTCAATACACTTATGGATTTGGTGGGATATTTTTCTTATCCAGAGCTGCTGCACAAATATGTCTCTTGTTTCATTGCTGTTGTGACAATGAGCAATGAATTGAGAACAATCGGTTTGTCACTCACTTTCATCCTAAATTACTGTTTATTGTGCCTCTTTCAGCATTTGTCTCCAAACAGATCAGTCTTCAAGGCATGTAACTCATCTTCTCTGTGGCTAGATGATGAGAAAGAATCTGCACTTTTTTCCCCATCTCAAACAAAGTTCACCATTTTCAACAAAGAATGAAAAGGACAATTTTATAGTCCTGGGCTGGAACTTCAAAGGGCTGTTTTTCATCAGGCTTTGGAAATTTCTGCAATTTATTTGAATAATTTCCTGCCTCAATTTCCCTGTCAGGAAAAAAACCCCAACCAAATGTAATTTCTTAATCTACATTTCTTCTTCCTGGCCTGTTTAGCAATTAAGTTTTGTGTGGCAAGGTTTTATTTTTAACTTTGGGGGGGCAGGAGTGGGGAGAGGATAGGGATGTTGCTGTTCATGTACATATTACATGAAGTTTAATGAGGTCATAATCTTAGTTGGGCTAAATTCCAAACAACTCCTACAAGCAGTATGAGTAAATCTACTAAGCATGTCCATTTTATTTTAAGAATCATGATATAGTTGTGTTGTCCAAATTAGTGAGAAAGAAACGACTTTAAACATCTTCTCCAGAAAGAAAGAGAAATTCTAACAATTTGAGAACATACAATGTTCTTTTACTGTCACTAATCTCCAGGATGTTTCTAAAAATTAGAAAAACTACCTGTCTGAAATGCAGAAAATTATCAAAGTTTGGTGGTTTGGGTAAAATAGAGTTACTCACTGAACTAAAAATAATATTTGCCAAAGCTGAATGACTTAGCAAGGCCAGTTTCTTGAAGCTAGTAAAGAATAATGAAGAAAACTGAGAGATGGAAATAAGAAGAGCTACTTTAAGAATATGCTATTAGATGCCAGATAGCACAGCCAGGCAATTACATGGAGAGTATCTTCAGTCAGTAAATAATCATTAATATGAACTATGAAACTGCTTACCAACGAAACCACAAAAATTGGTACAGTAGAATATTCATTAACACTAATATTGTTGCTTTCCCTAACTTTGAATAATCTCCAAAATAGACAGAGACCTCTGATACAAATTTATCTCTGTTATGCTGCACAGAAGACATCTCTGGGGACTGAAACAGTTGGTGGCTACAGCTACTCCACGTGCTCCTGTGCAAAAGGGATCTTCAGCGTTCGGTATGAACCCTCTACCACCTTTATGAAGCCTGGTGAGCCTTCAGTGGACCACAGCTCAAGTCCTGGGTAAATTCAGTCTTAAATATGCAACAGAAATGTAACCCTCTCTCAGGTCTTGGCTGGAAGTTTGCTCTACTCTGCTGGGCCTTACCAGCCGATGGCTTATTGGCAGTTCTTCCCCGCGTTTCCCCTGCTACTGCTCTGGTCCATTGGGTCACCCCTCTCAATGGTATTTTACCGCACTAACTCCATTCTTGGGAAACACAAGGTGCCAAGCAAGGATTAGTCACACTCTTCAGCTCTACAGTAAACTTTCTTCTTTTTCAGATTCTGCACTGTCCAGAACTTCTTCACAGCAACTTTATAAGTTAAAGAATTAGCAAGTAACTCTTGTTAGCCAGGCAAACTACATATAACTGAACCTAAACCACACCTTTTACAACATTTTAATAAAATAAAGCACTGTGCCCTCAAATTTAGAGCATAGATGTTTCTAACAGACATGCCAGAAGATTTGCCAAGTGGAAAGATAATTTAAAAGATCCAGGCCTGCTCCATGGGCTTCTGCCTTCAGCTTCCTACAAGGGGATCATAAAACTCCAATCATCCTGACCTTTATGTTTCTGGTGCTGGATGTAGCCAGAGCCTCAGGCTACAAAGCCAGATAGCACCTAGATTGAGATGAAAAATGACAGTAATATTTGTGGCTTACTAATAATCAGTAAAAGGAAAGGCAGAAAATACTTTGGCTGGTATTGCAGCTAAAACAAGTAAGAGGCAATGCAGAAAAGATACTGTGTTTTTACAGTATTATTAAACAGCATGAAAATTAATTTGTCTTCTGGGAAATGCTGAAGGCCTTGAATTGGTCCCTCCAGGGTTTAAGAATGTAGGCTCTGACACTAAAGACTTTAGTAAACAGCAATGGATTTAAGTTGTGATTTTCAGCATCTGTATTCCAGGGGACTGGGTACTGCAGGTCTCATAGCAGGTCTATTATCTCATCCCAAAGATAGCTTTTCATTAGTACTTTTATTAATTTAAATCAGATATGTGCTGTAGAGGAAGTTCTTTTAATCCCCCTGCTCTCATAAAGTTGGTTATATTACAATCTAAAGAGAGTACTCAGTTTACAGCCTTGTTAACATGCTAACAAGCAAGATTTTACATTCTACAAGCTTCCTATTAAAGTGGTAAATTAATTAGCTTGCCCAGACAATAAAGGTCCAAGTCTATCAGCTAGTATTAATTTAATTTGGCATGTGTTTCAAACATGGCCACATGCACTCCCTTGACAAAGCTTTCAAGGTCAGGTTAATGGGTGTCAGAACTAGGTTTCTGCTTGGCCTCTCTTCAGAAAAGTAGCATTTGTCCTGCCTCCCTTTTTCTGCCTGCTCAGTAGGAAGGGCAGTTTCCGAATTTATAAAACAGGGGCTAGTTCAGCAGTGAACTATTTCTGCTACTATTAGTAATAGAGCATTCATAGTATTTATCCTTTTCTTATTACATACCCTTTTACTATATGATTTTTCAGTCTGTGTTCATCACTGTGACTGAAATTGCAATTTCCAGTTGTCATTTACAAGTAAATGACCCTCACAACCAGAAACCCCAGCCACCACTGGAGTCATTCTTTGCTGCTATAAAACCACTAGTAAGTAATAATTTTCTTCTGTAGGAGAAAAGGTTCCTGTAAGTATTTGGCTCTCAGTAGTCAGTGACTTTATTAATCTTTTCTCTGCTTCCACTTTTTTTATGCCATTGGAAGGAAAGTTGCCCACCTGTAATGAGTGAAATACAGGATTGATCTACATCTCCTATTCCTGACTGGAATTTCAAAAGTTTATTCTTGCTTCTACTCGGCCCATATTTATTACCAGCATGTCTCCTCCATCTTCTGAAGCACAAGATTGTTTGCCCCACACTTCTGGCCTGCACCCTCCCACCCCTTTTCTGACCCTTTCTCCCCCAGTTTTTATTTCTCTGCTTTTTTTTCAAAATCTGTTGTTAAGTACATAAAACTCAGAGCTCAGCCTGAACCTTGCACGTGCAAACCAAGCCTGTTCCTTAGCTTCACAGAAACACATTTTTCATACAATACAGGGAAACCAAGCAACCATGCGGCCCAAGTTTGGAATGAGACACGTCTGGATTATTGGCAGCTGGCAAACAGAGAAAAGGATTATAGAAATGCAATCTATTCTGTGTGGAATAGAGGCATTAAATATTATAACCTCTAAACATTAGCATCTGAAACATCCATAAAGCTGAGAAAACCTATTGGAATCCTGCTCATTTAAAATTTAATAGTGTTTTCCTGTACTGCAGATATCGTATAGATAGATTGGAGTTAAATACATTATAGGATTCTAAACTGTAGACATTAGTGGAAACAGACACTAAAATCCAGAAGGGGGTATCATTTCCTCAATGAGGATAAGAGGGAATCAATCCATGTCTTTCTAAAACCTAATTATAAAGTCTAAATACTTTATGGATAAGAGATTCAGATAATGCCCAAGCTGTTTAGCAATTGGAAACATACCTCAGGTGATAGCTTTACTAATGGGTTTTCAGCTGCACACAGTCCAATTGTGGCTACAAAGTTCTAGAACAACTCAGTGTTTGTTTATTCAAGGACAAAAAATCCTGGTGGTGTTTTTTTCTAGAGGTCTGAAGCCATTTATGGTAACACATGAAAATTTCCTTCTTCATCTAAAAGACAGGCAAATAAATAAGAAGACTTTCCCACCCTAAAAATTTATCATTTACAAATATGCTGGGGCAGAAAAGCATTGTCTACTTGCAAGCAAATTCAGTTCTTCAAGCAGCTAAGCCAGGCTTGATATGAAAAGCTTCTTGAAGCCCTCTCTTACCAAATGTGGAAAAATTCTGCATGGCCAGCCCAGGAAATCACATGTGTGCACTTCAATGAATGTAAGCAAGGGCCCCAGGAGCACCAAGAACAGGTTTTGCAGCCTCTTCTCTGATCACTGTCCCATGGCTGATATAGGTTACTGTCACCCAACCTCCTCTGCCATCCTAGTTTGGGTGCTGCACACCATCACCATAGGTTTCTGCTCACCTTCCCTGTGGAGCAGCCAGCTCTTGCTGCTCTCTGACAATGCAGTTAGCAACCGCTTTTCCCTCAGGCTCGCTACCTGATAGATCTGTGATATCAATTCATTCATAACTTCTCTACATGTTCCTTGAATGCTCATGGCAGACAGTCCAGGATTTGGCATTACACATTTCTTCAAACATCTTTGAATCTAAAGCCTGGAGAAGTTGGACAACACAAAACAGCGTGGATTTTTCAAGACTATGATTCTCAGGGGAAACAATCAACTTGCCTCTCGGGAATCCAGCCTCTTCTGTCCAAACATCTTAATTTAAGAAATGGATTTCTGTGGCTGCCCAGCATTGATATATAATAGACATAAGGTCTGAAGAAAATAGCATGGACTGCCTCAAATATATTTGCTAAGATTGCCATGCATGTGTGGCAAGTGTCTGCCCAGAAGGATCTGCACTGAGCATCATCTCTTTAGGTGACACAGAAATACCATAGATCTCCACACTGTCAGAAGCTGGGCAAGAGTCCTGTAAGCTAAGAGGAACGGAAGATGCTGAAGGCTGAGTTTTAAACTTCTTGTAACCCATTATTTTAAAATACTTTCCAAAAGCTAATTAAATAACCAGTGAAGACATAAGAACTAGGATGAAAAACAAAATGCAATTAAACGTTGAGATAACTGCCACATTGCATCTGAATTAGAAAGAATTTATGATGATTGTTCTATTTGTCAGACAAGGATAAAAAATAGATTTTCACTATATTCAAAGGAGAAAATCAGAGACTGAGTGGGCAGTAGGTGGATGTGCTTGGAGGTGTTTGGCTTATGAATGGAAATAAATACATCTGAACTTTGAATAATGGGAATGAAGGGAGCAAGAGTACGTGATTGAACATAGTACTTGTTTAACAATATTTTAGAGGTAGGCTAAGGAGCATGTATGAACATAATTGCAACTGTAATGTCAGGAAAAGAGAGCTTAAGTTTAGAATTATTTTTTTCTTTAATCAACAGAAGAAAAATCCTGCTTTTAAAGGAAGAATTAGTCATGAAACATTGTACAATTGAGAAATAAGAAACCAAGGTCATGTTATCTTCTCACAGACAATGCATGTTAACAAAGAAAGCCTGTAAATAAATATATATATAAAAAATTATTTTTTTTCCCTTCAATGTCAAATTAAGTACTTGTAGGGAGAACTGCAAGAACTAAAATCTGGTTACGTCAACAGAGAGTGTTTCAGTTTTGGTGGATTTTGCTCCATGATCATGTTTTTTGCTTTCAGGAAGAGCTTTGGGTCTTTTGTGATGCTCTGCACATATCTTTACCCCACTTTGGTGATACCTACCCACTAAGGTTAAGGAGGCAATTTCAATTCTGCATGCAGTGTATATACAATCTGTGTTTTTCAGCAGAGTTGGACTTCTGTATCTTATGAGTGTGGGCATCTGTCCACCAGGAACCGGTGCAGGCACTGATCTGCCATTGTAGGTCACTTAACAGAGAATGTTGTGGGCAGAAAGGGGAGGAAAGAACAGCTGCTCTCAGAGTAGGATTTATAAATTATCTGAAGGTATCTTTTCTCATTCCACCTGAGATGCCGCTTTTTATCAAAGGTAGATGAGGTGAGGGGGTTTTATTTTAGTTTTTAGCTGGTTGGTAATCTTGGGGGACAACAATATTTTCATTGCATAATCAGTCTAAATTTGACTAATTTTTTTTTTTCTTCAAAATTTTTATTAAGCTATAAGTTCCCACACTTGGGATGCTTCATTGAAGCTCTGTTGTGGTTGTCAGGGATGAAGAATCCACTTCTCCCAAAGAAGTGCCAGGCCCTCCATCATCCTTGGCCCAGGCCACTGTGGTACTGCCAGGGGTCTCCAGTGAGGCTAGATACCTGGGCAAAAACTCAGACCTTGGCTCTAAATTTGGGGAACATTTGTCAAACATGAGTCATTCCAAATCAAGTATTTTGGCATTAGAGAGCTGATGGTTTGCCACAGGCAGAACTGCACTAGAATACTAAACATACGTGAAACACAGGCCACAAGGAACTGCAAGTGCTTCAGAAGACAAGGTTCAATGTCTCAATGTATTAGAGGGATGGCCTGAAAAGTCGTGCCACAATATTCCAGAGGATAAACCTATTTTATTCAAGAAGAAATAACCACCAACACAAATGCAATTGACTAAGTAGTAGCTCTATAGAAATGGTTCATGAGCTATAGCATAATTAATAACATCATGCTGATGACAAAAGGAAAAAAAAAATCCTGGAAAATATAACCAGGCTAAATAAAATACAGGCCAACCTCCTGTTCTGCTCAGCCTTAGTGAGCCCTTGGCTTGAGTAATGCCTCTGTGTAATTTGGGATATTTGAACAAAAACATTGACCACTTTGTCTTCACAAAAAAACAAAAGGAATGATCCAAGCTCTGGAAAACATGATCTGTGAGGCAAGATCAAACCAGCTTGGTTTGTTCAGCTAAAAGAAGGGACAGAAGTAGGCAGGGTCATCTCTTGAAGGGCATAAAAGGTTGCTGCATAGAGGGAGGAGATAGTCTATTCTTCATAAAGATGGGTGGAAAACAGTCATTTTACATTTGAGCTAGTTCTGAGGTAGGTAGTGGGAAGAGTATCACATTAACAGGATAGACTGGAGGGGATGTCATGGCCTTTTCACTGCAGGAGCTATTTTAAAAAAAGAAGGCTAAGAAAAAACCTGTCAGGAATGGAAGTGGTATTACTCACCATGCATTGGAGCTGGGAGCAAGCTAAACAGTTCCTGCCCTCTAGTCACTCATTCCCCCCAGCCTCTGATTCCCAACCAGCTCTCTGTGTAAGATAAATAAATTCATTCAAGGCTTCTGCAGAAAATATTCTTGCTCTTAATTGAAAGAGCCAGATAAGCTACCACCAGTGCTGCAAAGAGCAGGCTGGAAGAAAGAGAAAGGAAGAAGAGGCAGGTGAGCTTCATGTAGCCTGGATGGCGGGGGCACCAGGAAGGCAGAGCATGAGTCTGGTTTTCCTTACTCATTCCAGTTGTGATGACTAACTGGTAGATGCTTCACTGCCCTCCTCTCTTCCCCCTTCCCTTGTCTAACAAGCAGTCTAGACATTAAGCCAGTGGGTAACATTAAGATTTAGATTTTCTGGAAAATATTTGTTCCTTTTTATCAGCACATAGTAAGGTAAGAAGATTTGATATACAAAAAAAGAAAAAATAATTGATGTTTTATCTAAGGATAATTATCTGTCTTTCATGTTGCTTCTTCCTATGTAGAAGCTCAGCTGAAAAAGCTGGTTTATGTTTCAATTATCTCTCTTCTGGAAGACCTTTTGCTTGTTAAAGCTTTTGAAAATGGGGAACAGAATCTACATAGTAGGTCTGATATAAAAAAAAAGCTCTATTAATCACAATCAGAAATTGCGATCAACTCCAGTACAGGTATAATCTCTCTCTCAAAATATGATAAAAGGTAGGATCAATCATCTAATAAACTAGTCATTGCAGTATTTTTCTTCTAGGCACATTCTCTTAACTGTTTATGCTGAGTATCACAAAAACCCCCACACTTACTTGAGAGAAAAAAATTAAGAATACAATATTTACTTGATGGAAATTACTGAAAAGAAGTCTGACTTGGTTTTGTTTTCCTCTAACTTTTAGTACATTTTAGCCTTATGTTAGAGAAGTAACAAGCCCCAAATCTGCCTGTTGAAGTCCCCAACCTACAGATGTTAAGATCTTAGAATGGGATCCTTATTGAAATATCTAGTTTGTTCATTCTACAAATACCAGGAGGGACATAAATCAAAATCACAGTTTTAGAAAATGCATCTCTGTGATACATGGCACCAAACCCCTAGATTTACACCCCCTTGTGTGTAGATCTGGATAAAAGAGCCAAGGTGGTTTAAATAACTTCAATTAAATAACTCCAATTTAATTTCTGATTTCAAAGGCAAGCTCCTTTTTTTTAAAAAAATATATATATTTTTTTTTTTACAAGGAACATGACCCCAGTTTACAAAGTGATCAATGAATGTGGGTGCCTGTGTTCTGATTATTCTAGAGTCATCTTAAATGGAGCAGCCAAAAACCTGTAAAAGCCTTTTTAAGAATTCAGGCCTAGAAATTTATGAAGTTATGAAGATGAATTCGTATCTTCAACTTAATGTATCATCAGTTACACTGATACCGTGTACGTGTCTACTGTGTATGCACACAATCTATTTGTTTATATTCAGTAAATTTATTTTGCTGTCTGTTTTTACCCACCAACATTTTGGGATCACATACTGGAATGAAATCAGAAGACACAAATGGATGCAGATGTACTAGTGCCCATGTGCTCTGCTTCTGAGGAGTGCAGCCGTTTCTCTGCAGACACTTTTCCCCAGCTGAGAAGAAACAAAGGACACCACACACATTCCTAATGTCACAGTGTGGGAACAAGAAGTGATGTTTTAAGGGAAGAAACTAAGTTTTAACCCCAGTAACCTTGTCCTTAGTGCTCAATTCTCAATTCAGATCACCAGAGAAAGTAACTGAAGACAAATCATCCTAGTTCATAACTGTTCCAACACCAGCTAAAAACATTAAATGTGTTGCTATATTCTCTTCTACATGTAGACCATTACAACCAAAAACACTATTGGAGGCATTATTTCCAATTTTTACAATAAGATTGCATGTGAATGACAAATCCATGAGTAACTTGGACATGGTTCTTTTTGCTGGTGTTCCAAATGCTTGCAAATATAAGTACAGGGAAGGGAATCTCTCCCAAATCAATAGATCCTATCAAAATAAGGGTTAAAAAACACCCTTAATTCACCCATTGTCCTGGATATACAGAAATAATCCAGGAAACCAATGAGATCATCAGGTCAGGAACCTTAAATTGAGAAGGCAGAAAAAAAATAAATCTGTCAATCTGGAGGACAGACATAATACCTTCTTTTTCTCTTATCATGTACCTAAACCATTCTTAGTTGCATCCAGGTTGATTTTCAGTCTGTGAGCTCTCATCTGCTGCAGTAATGCAGTAAGTGGCTCTTCATGAGTGAATCCACTAAAATTTAACTAAATATAAAGCATTATACTTAACAGAGAAGCTAGAATATGTTGTGGTAGAACTGTGGTTATAATTATACACACAGGATTTTTCTCATGGTTAGTGAAAATGAAAAATAAAGATGAATGTTGGCACCCCAAAGACATTTTGTTTCATGCATATGTGAGTTCTTATAAAGTCTCATTATGTCTTTATCCAGACAGAAGTGCGATGAATTATTCTTTCATGCTGTTGGGCTTAGACTTTTTAGTCACCTTCTTCTTGCCCCCGGCCTCCTCTCTCTGTTCACGATACACTCACAGACAAGTCTGCAAGGTCAGATACTATAAAAATGTAGCAAATATTAAATATATAACAAGTATTAAATATTTATTCAACACCTGTCCTCAATGCCAGAAGCAGGTTGCCTGTCTGCGCACTCTCCATAGGTCAAATTGATCTGAAAACTGCAGCTTTTTAAAATCTTGCTCACTAGTTCCCCAGCTTTGTCAGCACCTTCTCAGAGGGCAAAGATAAATACGCTTGTTTAAATGTCCCACACCTGTGGATTCAATTTAACTTGCATGCCTTTGCCCTGGGAGCTCTACCAGTCTATTCATAAGTCTTAACTGAGAAGTATGGGCATGAGATGGCAGGTACCTAGCGAGCTGTACTTGGCTATTTGCACGTTCATAAGCATTTCTCGGCAATAGTTGAAGAGAGCTTGAGTGCATGCACTCACTTTGGGGCCAGACTCTTTTCAGCGGTGGCCAGCGATAGGACAAGGGGCAATGGGCACAAGCTGGAACTCAGAAGGTTCCACTTAAACACGAGGAAAAACTTATTTACTGTGAGGGTGCCAGAGCCCTGGGACAGGCTGCCCAGAGAGGGTGTGGAGTCTCCTTCTCTGGAGATGTTCCAAACCCACCTGGATGCCGTCCTGTGTGACCTGCTCTGGGTGACCCTGCTTTGGCAGGGGGGTTGGACTAGATGATCTCCTGAGGTTCCTTCCAACCCCACCATTCTGGGATTCTGTGATTCACCACATGCTACTGTGTCATCCACGGATGTCCAAACACCTCAGCAGGTGGTCTGTGACAAGGCTGGATGAAGCAGTCACTGACAGTGCACACATAACCTTCCTTATCCCTTTACAAGTCAGAATATATTTATATGTTCCCAAGGACTTAATCACTTAAGACTGAGGTAGAGTGAGTGGGGGGTGACAGGCAACCATTTTTTCCCCAAAACAAGCTCTCACAAACAGAAACTTTGTTGATGAAGGCAGCTCTTTGTTTGCAAACCAGAGGTGCCAGTAGCCAGGCTGCTCCCTGGGCAGCAGGGAAGAGACACAGCCACAGTGAATTTCCAGAGCTGCTTCTGCCTGCCAGCTTCA
Organism: Antrostomus carolinensis; assembly: GCF_000700745.2. NCBI lineage: Eukaryota > Metazoa > Chordata > Aves > Caprimulgiformes > Caprimulgidae > Antrostomus > Antrostomus carolinensis. The sequence continues at coordinate 51,322 of NW_010294680.1, forward strand.
GTCCAGATTTATTTGGATTAAGTTTCACCAGTGAGGAAGGAAATAACACTGCTCAAGAACAAACCTATCCACTCTTACAAGTAACTCCAGCTGTCCTGACAAAACTACAGAGTTATTCTAGGAAATCAACACTTATTTCATTCTTATTCATAGCCACATCACTCAGCAATCTCCCCCTAACACGGTTCTCATTCAAAAGCAATGGACTGAGATCCAGAAAATCTGGGGCTTTCAGAAACCACAACAGTTGTTCTGCTCCAGTCTTCTTCAAAATACATGCTATCTATAAACTGCAGCTGCAATTCATGGGATCTGTCTGTATAGAAACTGAATTACCATAACTTGCTGTTAATATTTTTTAGAAACATATTTCCTGCCTGGTTTTCTTTAGGTCATTCTAGTTTTCAACTCTGTGACTTTAGAGAAGGGTCTAGAGAAAGACCATTAGGATATTTTGGAGACTGTGAAAGATGATGGACAATACAATGATAGAACTTACCAATGCCTTAGGAATCTAAGCAACATAAGATTTTCTCTTTAATAAAATATATCTTTGCAAAAAAAAAAAAAAAATCTTGAAATAGTTTTAAAGCATTCTTGTACTGGAAATGCAAGACCTGAAATTTCATAAAAACCCAGAGGAAAGTTCAGTGTTTTTAGAAGTTAATGGGAACAAGTTATTCATTAAATTTAATTGCCCACTTTTAGTTAAGAAAAGATATTTCATTTGTGACCTATCCCCTCTCTCAGGTATTTCAAGGGGACTTTCAACTTCATATTGATCCTATTCCTGGATTATTCTTAACAGCTGTTAGCATTTTAGTATTTCATTTTTCTCAGATTCACGACACTGAAAGTTACATCTACAATAAAACTTATTGAGGTTTCCTGGCAGAGGTGAGATTTCAGGGGTGACAACAAGTATCTCTGTGCTGTTATCAACATCCACTTGCTTGTGAAGAGTTGGGGGGAAGAAACAGAGCCACAGCCTCGTTCATACACAAGCCTTCCACACCAAAAAAGCAAAAAGGGGGGAGGCACATGCCTACCATAGGAAATTCTATTCAGCCCAGCTCTCATGATAGTCCTGCAAAATTTGAATGCTACTCACCTCTTATGTTTGCCTTTGAAAGTATCACCTACAGGGATACACCCCTAATATTAAATATATGCCCATCAGGGCATCAGTGATGACCCTGTGATTTATTCAGAGGGCACTAAAATAGTTGGACTAAAGGCAACCTAACAGCTCATGCATTCTAAAAGTTGGTATGCAAACTTCATACCTTGTTGAATATCCAGGCAAACAGGCTTCATGAACATCATGGAAGGCAGTGGCAATGAAACATCAGTGAACTGAGTGACAAGTGGATAAGTTAGTTTGTAATGGTTGGAGAGAATCAAATGTCAATATCTTTATCTCTTAGTTGCATATTACTGACTCTCAGCTATTTGTTTTATGATTGTGATGTTTCAGTTGCTGTTGACAACTGCTTGTTGCTCCAAATTTCATAGAAATCTTTACATGAAATATGATATCGTTTTTCAAATAATTCCTTCTTTCTCTAGTAATACATTTATTCAAAGTTATATAACGATCTCTGTATTTTTGTTAACAATAGAAGAAAACCATTTTAGCACTGACCTGTTTGCCCCTCTTAGCTAGGTTATTCTCTTTTAGGAGAAGTTTAAGATTAGCAGAATAATCCTAACATATAATATTCAACTATAAAATATTTCCCCTTTTGCTTTCCCTGTCTCATATTTCCTGTGGAAGCAATATCTTCTGAACAAACTGGATGAATAATTAGATAGCAACAAAATGCAACATGGCTACACAATACCTGATCTGCAGGGTTTGTTTTTAAATCTGCTTTCATCTTTACTCATTTGTCCTATTAGCTGCACAGTGTGGGGTCTGGGGAATGCCTCCTCCTCTCCCATTTAACCAGGAGGCAGCAGGTGCAGAGCTCCCATGCCCTGACAGATGAGAAAATTTGGCAGCAGGTATAACAAGCAGTGGTTATCAAGAAAAACAGGTGCTTTTTTTTCTTTTGAAGAACCTATCCATCACCACTGTTCCTCCGCTCTGCTTCTCAAGCCCTGCCTTCCCTGTGGTTGCTGTAGGTGATCAAGCTGCAGACGAGTGAACAGTGGAGTTGCTTTTGTCATGCCTCGAGATCTATTTGAGATATCGACTATCATCAATAAGTTCAAAAGCACAGAAATAAAATGAGAATTAAAAGGGTTTGCCCACTTACTACATAACGTGGCAGCTGGTGTAAATCTCATGTAAGGTGTTCATGCCTGCCTCACTTCTAGGTAATTTAGAATAGCCTGAAGTTCCAGTATAAAAAGCACATAGCTGCAGGGAGACATGTCAACTTCCCTTGCATGGGCTGCCATTCCCTTGCAAACATAATAACTAAGCTGCTAGTGTAACTGCTTTTGCCAGAAATATTTTTAGATTTCAACCCATTTCAAAAAATCCTCAGAATTTAAGGGGAAAATTATTAAATGCTGCATGACAAACTAAGCAAAGTATTCCTATTGTCAGGAGAAACATTAACAAATACACACCCAAAATTCCTTACCAATAATGTGAAAACTAACTTGTCCAGAAAATGTATAAATGGTAACAAAATGGAATAAAAATAACAAAAATAATAAAAATCAGTATTAACTTGATGAGGAATAGTGGCAACTGAAATAGAATTGAAGTGGTTCTTACTGATAGGAGAGATCCCCATCTGCTTAGATATTTTCATAGGTCTGGAGGTACTGCTGTGACCCACCAGCTGCCTCTCCAATGACCCATGCATTGGCCAAAGTATATTGGTTCCCAGAGCTGCTGAGTAGCTCAAGAGCATGTGCTCTCCCAGCTGGGGAGTCAGAGGCTCTTACCTGTCTGAGAAGGGTCCACAAGAGATGAAACAAATGCAGTGAGACAATTACACAGTATTTAGTGTCCTGCTAGGCTGTCAGAAATAGTTAATTCTCATTTAGCATTAATCAGTGAAATAAGACTCAATTAAACAAGTTGTTACCAGGATTAACAAGTGACATTAATTTGCCAGTTAGGAGCAGAATATTTTTCTGCCCAGTTAGACATTCTTCATGTAGGTTTCCATCTGTGGAGCTATTTAAATGGAGAGAAGTCTGGTTGTGCTGTGTTCCTAGGATTTTCTCTGTAAATATCACCACTGAAAGACTCCTAAATTACGAAGGCACATATTCTAACATACATTAAAAGCCAGAGAAGAAATCTGACTGCTCAGTATGGAGGAAAGATCCCTTAGCTGCAAGTGCACAAGCATCTCCTGCTTATGAAGCTGATCAGACAAAGCATTGAGCAAGCAAGGATCTTGCAGAAATCCACAAATTTTTGAACTAATGAGACTGCATTATATGAACTGCTATAGGGTGTTACTGACGGGGTTCAGTGAGTGGCTTAGAAAGGAGAAAGGAGAGAAAAACTGTTACTGTTTTCAGATTGAAACACCTCAACTCCACATCTTTCCAGGAAGGTGGACACTGAACTGATGCTAAGTATTTAGTGCTAAGTGGAGCAAAATAATTACATTCCATGCCACGCATAGGCAGTCCCATTTATATGCATTACACTGTTTGTCCTTCTTGCAATAACATGATATTGTTAATTCCTGTTCACCTATTAATTTTGTTGTTTTTTTTTTTCTGAAAAACTGATTCCCATTCTCTATCCTGTCTTTTTGGAGGAAATTGTTGCAGAGCTTTGTACCTCACATTGTCTTTATTGTACTGTGCACTGCTCGGTCCCTTTCTGTACTTCAGCAAAGTCACTCTGAATATGAATAGTGGACTCCGTTGTGTTTCAAGGATCCCTAGTTACATGTCATTTACAGATTTGATAAGTATATTCCATACTCTGCTAACCACGTCACTAATGAGAATTTTGAGGCATACTGATATCTGTTGAACCTCACTCTGTGCACCCCTCCATTTTGACAGCAAAACTCAATTATTATCTCATTCTAGAGTTCTAAATACTTTCACACAGAGCTTACACTTTTTCCTCTTTGATTATGTTTCCCTATTTTTGTGTATAAGAATGCCATCTGAGACAATGCCAAAAACCTTAGCAGGTTTCTGACATCTATTTCTTCTCCCTTTTCCAATGAGTTATGGCTCTGTCTTAGAAGGAATTTAAGTAGGTTTCAAGTGACTTTTTTCTTGATAAATGAATATGCGTTCTTATCTTCTTCTTGTCTTCTGGATACTAACAAATATTTTGTTGAACAATGAATTTCAGTACATTTCCAGGAAAGATAGGTCAATCAGTTTAACTTCTATGCCTTAACTCATTCTTCTTCTCCCTTACGAAAAATAGCTTTTTTCCCCTTTTTTTGTCTTCTACTTTTTTAATGGAAAAATTGCCTGTACAACCTGTTCCTATTTTTAAAATAATTATTTCAAGTTTTAAGTGGTTATCTTAAAGTTTCTAGTGCTTTGCTGGCATTCAGTACTCTGCAGGATTTTTCTACAAAGAAATGATTATTTTATAATGAACATTATAGGTCTAGGTGATTATAGAAGTAGCATGAAATTCTCTAAATTACTTTTTAAAAACTTAATCTTAAAGGGATTATTTTTATTTTTGCTCTTTTACAAGCATGGTGAATTACTGATTGTCAGAGGGTTTTTTGTTTTTGTTTTTTTAAATGAGTTGCTCTCTATTGAAGTTTCACAAAAGGGAACAGGATACAAGTACCAGGAAGAGAAGCACTTTGTTTCTTTTGACTGGTTTGGTGACGTGCAGAAATGAGCTCTTGACCCCATGACATTTTTTAACTTTGGTATAACCACATCATGACTTCATCAAGGCAAATAATGAATTTTACAGCTCTCAGGAAGGCCAAAAGGAGAATAGTCTTAAGGCAGCAGTTGTTTGCTGTTTAAGGAGCAACTCTTCAAGGTATGTTGAAACAAAATAGATGCAGGTAGATGCTGCAGCTGTCCATGCTGTGCTGTGTCTCTGTCTTTCCTGTAAATACAACTTGGTGACTTTGCAAATACTAAAAGTCTAGGCAAGAAAAGATCCCACCTTAGAGCAGGCCACAATCTTGCCAAAATGTAGAATAGAATAACTGTGACAGGATCTTAGGAGTTAGTCCTCACTAAAACCAGACAACTGTGAGGATACACTTAAGGCAAGTGGTACCAGTTACAGGCGAGTATGAAGAAATGTGTAGGAAAGACAATACTTTGTAAGTTTGATGTTTTCCACTTAGAATGATTATTTTCAGGATCAACAAGGACATTTTGAGAACTCACTGAAACAATCTCAAAACTGCTAACACTTACTATATATAACTTGTGAAAAACAGAATCTGTTGTATCTCAAATGTCTGTCACAAGACATACCTGTAGATAGTGCAGAAATTGCATTTTCTCTATGAAGGATCCAAATATTTTATCCCACTGTCAGAAGGAAACCTTGCAGAGGAGGGTGATTTGTATCCTAGTTTTTAAACTGTTAACCCTGAAGTTTGGATCAGTCCCTGCAGAGTTGTGGAGCCCTATGGAATTGCACCTGGACACAAAGATGCACCCTGACAAACTCTCATTATAAGTAACCTAAAATGCTTCTAAGGACTGGAGACCTTTGGATAAGATGATGACAAACTTCCTCCTACAATCTGGGATTCAAAGAGCTCTCCATCTTGCAAGACAGAAGAAGAAAGAATTTCATTAAGTAGACACCAAATTTTATTAGATTAATATAACGTTATGTACCTTCTCCAGTCATGGATCTCCATAATTAAAACATCCCTTTCAAAGTGACTGATACATTCAGTTTATTTTTGTTCTCAATCTCTCCATCCACGGAATGTATTCTGATTTAACCTTCTGTACTCCCATCTGCCTTTATATGATTATTCCAACTGAAGAATTCAATTCTCTTAGCTGTCCATAAATAAATATTTTGTTGGCTGTATTTTGCAGTTGCCACAAGCTACTGAGCAACAGAGTCTAATCTTGTAGCCATAAAAATTCCATCTTCAACTATATTACAATTAATTTGTTCAGTTTTAAGTACTGGAAGGAATTCCCCAAACTTTGCAATTTAAAGCTAAATATGCACTAAATTATTTTCATCTAAAGTTTCATTTCAACCATATATTCTCTCACACTTTCTTACAGTTCTTGCGCTTACTTATTTTGTTGGTGATCTGACCTTGCCACTTCAAGTTCACATCCAAAACTGTAGTAATTCCCACAGTATCTTGTCTTTTTTCCCCCCTATGAATCCTCCTAGCCACATCAGAGATTCCCAGTTCAGTGAATAATGAATGAATAATTTAAGATTCAATTTCTTAATCCGTTGCATTCATTCATTTTACAATTTCTTTAATGAAAAATGAAGGCACTAACCATCTTGCAGGAATGAACATATCGGCTATGATTTTTTTTAAAGATTGGTTCTCAGAAAAAAACCCCACAAAAAACTAGATAGAATTCAAAGTAATAATTGAAAGTGAAAGCCATGGGCATACAGATATGAATTAAAACCCCTTTCTTCCTAGCCCCAGCAGATTAAGCCTGTAGTTGCAGTTTAACACAAAACCCAATGAGTTTCACATAGTGATAAATTTCATTTTCACCACCTCAACAGTAAAACACTAAGGTATGCAAGGACAGCATCTGCCACATAAACAATTTTCCCCTCATTTCCAATCCTTGAAGAAATGAATATGTTAGAAATTATATTTTAAAACCCTCCTATACATATCTTAGAATTCTCTAGCTTTATTCAAAACAATCACCTGCATAGTATCTTCCAATACAGAGGCATTTCTTTGTTCTGCTGTCTTGATCATTAAAGTAATTTTTAATAGAAAGTATAGGATTTTAAATATATTATTAACAACTAGTATTTCAAAGATAATATCTCTTAGAAGTTCTTGTTTTAATTCTGTTCTTTGGAGTTTGACAGGAAATCTGAAAGAGGCCAATTTGCAGCAGTTAACATGCATAAATGCTGGAGGTGAGGCTTACTGGAACACGACATTTTTTAATTCTTTAATTAAAACAGTGTCTGTATATTAACAGCAAATTTATTTTATTTCCTATGTTTGTCTATACAGGCCTGAATTTAGCTAAGAAAAGTTAGAAAGGGCAAGAGAATTGTCATGAAAGAAAATAAACAACATAAATCTGAAATATAAAGAAGTGGGCAATTCTATCCCATAAGATACAGAAATAGCAAGTCCAGTTTCCTGTAGCCTATAAATGTGAACTTATTTCTGAAAGAGTAAAATGGTGTAAGAAATCCCCCTCTATACACACAAATAACAGATATCTAATGTTTGATATATGTATATATTACACAACCTCTTTGTGTATTCGAAAGGTGTAAAAGAACGAGGATCAGGAGTTACTTATTTAAGAACTTTTGTCAATAGCAAATATTTGAAGAAGCTGTTGATAAGACAAAAATAAGCAGCCATGGTTCCATGAAAGCAACCTGTTGTTTTCTCATGTAACAGCCTGGGAATCACAGTAACGCTAAATTGGAGAGCTAAAGAGCAACTGGCACTGCATAGAGAAGGGGAGAGGTTTCTACTTCCATCCCTACTGGAGGGGGACAGGACCAACAAAAGCCAAAAACCCCAACATTTTCCATTGTAAGTGCTAAGAGCAGGATGAAGAACTGGTGCATAATTCTGACTGTGACAGAACTAGATCTCTGCTGGGAGATAACCAAAGAAAAACAGCCTTTAGGGTACCCAAATAATTCTCCCCAACTGATTTCATGGTTGGTGTTGATTTTGTTAATCTCTCTCATTTATTTGCACTCATATGAGGGTCAGCAGATCTCCAACGTGCCTTGCTTTGGCATACAAACTATATAAGCAGCAATGATTGTAGAGACTGAATCAAGTACTGAGCATACTTACACAACAGACCTTGCGTGGATGCATTTTATTAGTTAGAAGAGGCTTTCCTGCCTGGAGTACTAACTTTTAGGAAAAGAAAAACAAGCATAAAGTGAACACAGCGCTGAAGAGGTTACTGACAGTAAAAACTGCACTGTGGCAGAGAAAGCTAAAGAGAGCAGAGACCCCTTCACAGAGGGCAATGAGGACAACTACTCAGTATTTATCAGTACTGTTGGTGTCATTTCACTGATGGATAACTGAGTGACTGTCTTTAGTTCTCCTGAACCTGACCTGGATTTAGAAAACACGTGCAGTATATTAATCTGCTTAAGGAGACTCTAGTATCTGTCTCCAGTCATATTCTGGGTATACTGTGCTTCCAACTATCCAAAAATCTCCATCACATTTATTCCTCAAAATGTCCCTTTTGCTACAGGGAAACATTATCCAAAGGTAGTAAGTAGGTAATTCCTTGCACTGAACAGGAAAACTTTCTGATGAGTAAGAAGAGAGAATTTAGCAACTGACGCTAAAATTAAGTAGAATCACTTAAGCAAGAAAAATATAGTCATTTATTGTCTCCCTATCCACAGGAGTAAAGAACTGTCCATACATAGCTGAAAAGTCCCAGAGACTTTTCCATTATCTGCCTCCTTCCAGGCATCTTCTATGAACAACATTTTGGCAATGTGAACTTTATCCAGTTCAATATGTGGAGCAGATTTTTACCTGCTACAGCAGTCATCTGCAGTCTCTTACTCAGGGACTTTGGGATAGACATGAAGTACTACGTAGTCTGCTAAAGACAACTAGGAAAACAAAGCCCACTGTCAGATTTAAATTCCTTATCCAAGGTTCACAGAATCCCAGAATGGTGAGGGTTGGAAGGAAACTCTGGAAATCATCTAGTCCAACCCCTGTGCCGACCTATAAATTGAAAAGAGGTTTAATGCTGCTGCTTTAAGACGTTCTTTTCTTCCTCCAAGCAGCAGATCTTGAGCTTTGTCAAAAAGTTTTGAGTGGTTTTCTTGTCACAGTCATTTACCTCACTGTTTAGAGAGAGCAACCATTCATCGTTATGCAAGTTTTATCTAATTAACCTAACACACATGTCATTTTCTAAACTAGCCTTCCGGAAAATTAAAAGGCTTCCAACTCAGTCTTGACATTTGTGTCCAAATAAGATCTGTCCTCTTGATGACCTGTCCTTAAAATAAAAGAAAAGCATTCTTCTTACTAATACCACAATTGCAGTGATTTAGTTCCTTCCTGCACATAAAAAAAAAAAAAATATATGCTGCTTAGTTTGTAAATGTATTTGTAAACCTGATAATCCAGAGCTTTCCATTGCTGTTTTGAAGTAGCACCTTAGGAAAAAAATTTTAAAATTGTTTTATGAACACACAATACTTATTTACTCATTGGTTTTAACTTTGTCACTACAATAGTTAAACTAGATTTTTATTTTTTTAATTGACCATTGCTAAAAATACCTCAGATTTCAAGTGGCCTAATTTATGTTTCTTGTTTAGGGAATCACATATCTAAGAGTACAACGAGTTTGAGTGTTGCAGCTAGTTTCCAGAGCTCAGCATGGCTTTCCCAGCTTTTAGATATTTAGAAAAGATGTTTCTTATTAAGAGAAGAATCATTTACAACAAATTCCTCCTGAAATTTGCCCACTCTCCAGAGGAAAACATCAGCAACATCCACAGAGCACAAACAACAAAGGCTTTACAAAATTGAAACCAACGTGACTTTTAACTCTTGCTAAGATGTTAAACATTAAAACCAGATTTAAATCCACAAATAAATTTATTCCAAGATCATCATAATTTCCTTGAAAATTCCCAGATTTGCCCTTTTTGTTCCATTTCTACAACCAAAACCTTTGGAATGATTCTTGACATCTCGACAAAGACAATATTTTCCTTTCTAGCACTGTTGCAAATCCGCATTCAGAGTACCCATTGCACAAAATAATTTTACTTTTAACATTCCTCATGGCCAACCAAAACCTGTCACCTCTCACACACCATAAACCCATCATGTCTGTTTGTCTCTGTTGCTTTCTTGCGATATCTTCAACTAGTCTTTTGCTAACTTGAAATATGACATCCCGAGATAATCCATGTCTTGCTCTTTTTCACGTAGCTAATCTCAATGATACATTATTTTTAAAAAGAAAATACAAAATGTTTAACTGAAAAAAAAAAAAAAGATATGTGATGCAATATTCCTTTGTAGTGCTCAGAGAAATATCAATGTCAGAAGCTCATCCTGTGAATGTGCAGTCTTTTCTTGGTAACATATAACTAGTCTTCTCACTTTGGTAAGGCAATGCCCGATATGCTTACCTAAAATAAAGCATTTGAAAGTGCTAGCACACTATGTTTCTAAAAGCTTAAACCAAACTTGGAAATTGTTTGGGAGAAGAAATTGTGGAAAGGTTATTTATTTCCATCATCCACTTTTTGCATGTTCTTCTCAGTAGTAACTACTCCAACGGTGAAATAAATGAGGCACTGCTAGTAATGGACATGCTGTTATAGCCAACAAAAATAATACAAAATCTGTACTTCTACCTAATCCCAATATATATGCTCAAAGCAGAACAGACATCAAATTTTGCAGTGACCGAGTGGCACCACCATACCTATTTTAGTGTCCATTTCTCCTGATCAATTAATAGGTAGTGTAGATTTCAGACTAAAGAACTGTTTTACATTAATTACTTTCCAGAAAAAAATTAAAATATTGAACTTGCCTGAAATGTTTTCTCATGTATATATTTAAAAGGAGGAAGGAAAGGGATTTCCATAATAAGGATAAAAATATACTCATATTTTTATTGATTTAACTTCATATTTTTCAGTTGCTATAATGCAAAATAACAGCACTTTCAAAGGTTTAGCCACAAGAATACTTTCAATTATATGTAAAATATGTATTATATTAATTCTTGCCAAAATTTGCAGGGATGCATGGTTAAAAAAGTCCTACCAGTATTTTGAATAAGCAAATTCATCTCTCTTGGAGCAGAAAGTCCTGTAGTATTAGTGCCTTTTGTAGTTTAATTTAAGATGTCCCAAGTAATAAGGCTTTCCCCATTTCTCCTTGAAAGTTCATTCTAACAAGTCTGGCTGCTGCAGCATCATGCTTTGTAATCAACCTATACTCTAACTTTCTAAAGTATGAAAATTTTTATTTGCTCAGCTAACGTGTGGTTACAGAAAGTACAGACACTTATTTGCATCTCAGAGCTAATAAAAAAAATCATCAAGTTCCAATTTTAATTAATTTCACTTAGTCCTCATGGTAATCCCAAAGCACATAAGAAGGAAAACAGAGTGTTCTGTCCCTATTAAAAATAGATAATGATAGATAGATAGATGGTTGATGTATCACTCACAAGAGAAAAATCAGAAGGAAAATCAGAAATCACTACTCCAGTGACTATACCATTAAAGGCAATAGTTTCAAATGTGAGATAAACTGCTGTGAGAAAAGCAGATACATGGTCAATATATCTTCAAAAGCCTTCTTAGCAGTTTTTCCATCAGTGTTTCACACTGTCCTACTTGGATCGATTTCTCCCACCTGCAGAACTCTCTCCCTGATAGATTTTGTTACTTAAATTCAACAAAGGGGTAACAATTTGTCTGCTTTGAGTAGATGGATTTACAGGATGTATATTTACACACACATACATATATATTATATATATATATACATACACACATCCCCCATCATGACAGTAAATGGAAACATTGAAAAGGCAGGTGCTGGGCACGTGTTATTTTTACATAATGAATTCTTCCTCTATTTTTCTGGATGTTTTGTACACTTTGGAAAATGAATGTAATTATTTTCAAGCCCAACGAAATAGTTGGAATAAAGCTACCTACTCAGAACTAATTGGTATTCAAGTTTATAATTACTGGCTTTGTCAAACAGATCTATTCTGATTATTTTGCTCTATTAGTACTGTCACTCCTTTTAAATTTTAACACTGTGTTTAAATCAACCTGTCTTTAGTAATTTACATGAGTTACACAATTACACAGGTAGCAATTAGAGTAGGTTGGGCATCAAATGTAACTCTTGACAGAACTGTGGATCTGTACATTCAGTTCATTAGGTGATTACCGTTGTTAGTGTAGTGACAAATGGACATATTTAAGGGATTTCTTTTCTATATAATGATTGCTACTTTTAAAAGTGTATTTTAAATAAGAGCTATACCCATTTGTGTCTTCTTTAATAATAGAGAGACCTGTATGGAAAAACTAGCTCAGTTCAGTTAAGTCACTTATAAGTCTGTCAAATATTCTGATCCTTATATAAATTATTTAGATTATACATTCACTTGTGTACACAGCACATATATTTTCCTCCACTACATCATCATGTGGGATTGTATTTTTTCAGTGTGAAATCTAGTTAACTGCTCAATAGCATACATATAAACAGGGACTTTCAAGTTCTTGTTTTCCATAAATATTTCTGGAACCTGTGGTGAAGGATCCATTAGTATATAGCAAACATGTGACCAAGAAAACAAACACATTCAGCTTGCTTCAAGACAGCAAAAGCCAAGAGCTCTCAGCTCTGCCCTCCCCATCCCACTGCCTCAGTTTCCCCCTCAAGGCTGCCAAAGGGAAACACCCCACACCTATGGCAATGGACACAAGACGTCAGTTTACTCTCGTGGTTAAAGCATCATTAATGTGGCACACAGTCCACTCTACCTGGTTTCCTGGTTGCCAGTAAACTCTCTGTGTGTGTGACATGAAGAGCATAGCTATAGTTTTTTTTGTTTTGTTTTTTTTAAAAAGGATGTTGGAAAACCAGATCTAATTAATGAGTGTGAAATGTTTCCCACACTCATATGTAGTAGGATCCATACATTCCTGAGGCTACCTTTGACCTCAGGAGCAGCCTTAACCAGAGATTGCAGATAACCAGCAACATGCCCAGAGATACCACAACTGAGATGCACCTCTTCTTCCTCTCCTTATTGTTCTCCTGAGGAGTAAGGTTTTTCATGGTCTTCATAAAAAGCAATCTCATACAGGATCAAACATGTATGTCAGTGAGCAGGGCTTGCAAGGGGTGCAGGGCTGGCAGCAGATAGGAGGGTTTGCACAGGTCAGTAGATACTCCTGAGCCAGCTGACTGGGAATTCACATAGCATTGCTCCAGGTGCCTAGGTACAGGAGGTAGGACTGTTATAAACCAACCAGCTCCTCTGAAAAACTTCTCTTTCAGGCATATTCAAGCATTCCCTGTTTTTCCTGGCCTATTTCCCACTGTAGTGGGAAATACCCATGCAAGGAAGAGGACTCTACATAACTCTTTGGACTCTTTAGAAAACTTTTCTGAAGAAAGAAACAAATCCCGAAGCCTTAACACTACTTGCCTCTTCGGTTACAGGCCTTGCAGGAGAATTCATAGTCTTGACTTGGACATATAGCATGAGATTCAGCTCATCTGATTTTATGTGTCAGTAGTTGAGTAAAGTCACATATGAGTTAGTTACCGTTAATTCCTTTTAGAATTGATACACAGTTTCTTCCAGAGTGACATGCATATGACTTATTTCTATTAGTTTATATGTCAAAGGTGTCTGCTGTGTGTTTTGATGAATCTCACAAGTGTTCATGGTAGAAGAGCACAGGCCAATATACAGGATTCCCAAGGCCAAACACATCTCCTACTTCCTTGGTATTCACCAAGGACAAATACTAAAGTGGAAGCGCTGTAAAAAATAAATAAATAAATAAGTGGCATCACTGCATTTTATGCCTTTAAAGGAGATCAAGGACAAGAAATGTCTCCCTGATATAGCAAATAGGTTTTAGATGTGAACCAGACACCAAATTGCTCAGCCCTATAAACATCAGAGTGCTTTCATGTAGGTCCATGAGATGAAGATCTTTAAAGGACGAGACTGATGATTTTCTTTTTCTGTATCTTAATTTTAGCCAGAACAGAGGCTAATTTTCATTTAGCAAGTGAATAAGCAATGACAGAAGTGTGTTGCAGCAGCAAAGATCACACAGACAATTGATCACTTGAGATCTTTATCTGCAGCCCATGGTGGGTTTTGCAGTCCTCAGTGAACTGTAGCTGGCTCACCAATGCTTTTGTTTCTATCCAACATGAGCCATACCCCAGTTACAGTGTGAGCCTACATAGGCTGATTCACTCCCTCGCTGAAGTACATAATCTGGACCCTCAGTTTAATACCTTAGTTAAAAATCATTTACTTTGCAAAGAAAAGGATGAAAATAAATAAATGTGTTACTGAGATTTGCTCATGCTCTTTCCTGAAAGAAACCTAAGTAGACACATTCAGTTGTTCCAATTTAAAGAGACAAAAATACAAAATAATCCCCAAAACATAGGAATATTTGCTTATTCAAGCCTCAAGTACCTGTGAGGTTCCCCAGTTTTTTTACTCAATTCGCTGTACCCAGCAGCTTTGTTCTGTTCTAAGCACTTCGAGAGAGCAGAGCTCATCTTTACCTTGACTGAGGTTGCAGTTTGCACTCAGCCTGGGCCCAGCAGAATAGCAAAGCTGAAAATTTGGAACAGTTTTCCTTGTAACTCAGATCATGGTTGAACAGCAATTTTTCCCTGAAATTGGTAATTCTTGTGAAGCTACTTGTCTGAGCTTGGAAACCCAGAGTTTAAGTAACACTCACTCGTGCAATTCTGATTAAATCACACATCATACACAAAACCCCATCTCCACCCACAAAAAGTCATGTGACCATATGTTTATCAAACCCATAGGCAAGTGAAATCTATCCACTTTTTCAAAGTTTGGACATATTTTATATAGTGTTTTACAACACTAGCTTGATTTAAAATAACCAGCTATACCTACATTGGAAAATGGCTGATATTATATGGAAAAATCTATAGCATTTCAGGTTGATAGATCAATAACTTGAAAGTGGTATAAAAGACAACATGATATGACAGATTCATTTGTAGACAGGCATGCTGTTTTGTATTAATAATAAACATTTTCACACTGAGGGTAGTATTAATGAGAATCTTATCGATTTATTCAAGCCTCCTTAGTTTTTCTGTAATCCATATTGAATTGGATTTAAAACTCACTGGTTTGTTTATAAATATTTTGCATAGGAATAACAATATGTTGGTCTGTAAAATATATGGGCTTTTCTGCATAAAGTGCTGATTTTTGCTTGAGTGTAGAATGTGTGAGTGTCTGTATCTCAAATTGCTATGTTTGTATTAGAGCTTAGATTTGTAATTGCTTAATTTTTTTAGGTGCTGGCCATTTCACAGGGGGTGTAATTCTCCAGTCTGCCATCAATAACAATAAAACAGAAAAAAAGAAAATCCATCACAACAAAGAAAACTCTGTATTAAACACCATCTAACAGAGAGGGACATCTTCAGCTCAGCAATAAGAAAGGTTGTGCCTGACTCACTACTGGCACCAATCCAGTGGAGACAGAAAAAAACTTATGTAAAACAACAGAATTAAATCACATACCATTTCTGTTCAGCTAGGCTGGAAAAGAATGTATCCAGAACAGGTGAACAGGAAGCTTTTTGTTTTGTTTTAAATTAAAAACATACACTAGCCAGAGTACTGTGAATTTAATTCATAGATGGTCACCAAAAAAATCAACAGCATGATTTATATTATCAAAATGCACCACTTCAAATTTACAAACATATGGAAAAATGTTCTCCTAAAAATTAAACCACTCAGTTCCCACTAAAGCTGATGCCAACATATAGCCCATGGGTTCCACAGTACCAAACCAATCTGTTTTCCTGGCAGTGTGCAAGAACAGGGCATCAATATGCCTTGCATGTGAATCAGTATGTTCCATAAATAGGCTAGTAGCTTCAATTTATGATTTTTTTTCCTCCACTCTGTTACCACTATCAAGAGAAATTGGAATACCATGGACACAGGGCCACAAAAGCATTTCAGTCCAGGAATTTATTTCTGCAAACAAAAACTACGAGTGTGCACCTCTATTTCTCCTCAATTTGTGCTAAGTAGTGGGCACTAATCAGTCTTCAGTTACATCCTTGGTCACTGAAGTCTGCATACTTGTGCAGAAGTAAAACTGAGTACTATTTATTATTTGCCCATTCTGAGATATATTGTTTACTTTATTTACCTGTAAACACACATTCTTAACTGTTGCTTAGTCTCTCAGTTGCACTTCCTTTCTTGTAGACCATTTCAAACACAATGTGCTGTAAAATACACTAGCAATGTTTTTAAGCACACAAACAAAAGCAACGAAACACATCTGAGACACAGATCTTCACTGCTCTTATCCACAGTCACTACCATAAGGGTATAAAAATACATGCTCACGAAAGTCTCAAGAATTTCCAGATTATTCGAGCATTGTTACTAATAGCTACATCATCTTGGCATTCAGGAGAAACATTTGAAAAGAACAAAATAAAAAAGACAAAGAGTTTATGTCTCTGATTTTCAGAATTCCTGGTTATATCTACACACCTGCAACAGGCAATAGTGCAGCACAATGGCAATCAGCCTGTAGAGTGGAACACGGTGCACCACAGTGGTGCTGAAGAACTTACAAGGACACAAGGAAGAACACAAGGAGAATTTTTGAGATGGAGGTGATTACTTTGGACAGAGCTTAACCTGATCCTGTGGACTGGATGCCTACCAGTCCATTAGCAGTTGGTTGCCAGTAGAGGTAAGCCCATGATGCCTAGTGAAGTACATTAAGCATGCCTCAGTTTGTTCTGGTCCAAATAAAATGCAATTTGTACACTCCACAGTGCAAAATGTAGTGAGGAGAAGTGAGTGAAGACTTCCTTCCAAAGTCTACTTCTGATCAGAACTAAAATGCTAATATAAGTTTGCAAATACATACGTATATACCCAAATAACACTTTTAACCAACTAAATCTCAACTCCTTATTTAACATCTGATACCATTCCAAAAGAACTTATCCTTCTGCTTAAACAATGTGACATTGAAAGGTAAATACACATGAGCCAGACCTAGTCAAGTTTGTAGTCTAAAATAGATAAAGGGGAACTTTGAGACACGAAACCTCTGCAATAGGGTAGATAGGGTGGTGATGTTGGAATAAACCAGTTTTGTGGGGACAGAAGTGGTGTAAACAGGCCAAGAGATGAACTAAACATGAGCAAAAAAGTTCAACTAAAGGGCTCAGTGACAAAAGTTTCAACAACCACCAGAGGACCCCTGAAGAGACTGGAGAAGACTTCAGTGTGCATGTAAAAAGGACATTTGAATATATTAATGAGTTCTTGAAAATGTAATGAATATGCTTGTTTTGATAGTATAAAGCTTCTGTAGAGAGACGAGTCAGTATGCAAGATAGGTGGAGTGATCCCTCATGCCTCTGGTGCCATTTAAAGAATGCCTGCTTCTTAAGACTACGTTGATGTTAAGTAGTTCATTGCTGATTTCTGTAACAAGTCCACAGTACCATATGATAGCTCTTGAGACATACATGTGGAAATTTCTAGAACTTCATATTAGAGATGTCAATGAAACCAGAATCCTCCAAGACCTCTCTGGAGAGGAAAGAGATTTCTCTGTGAGCAGTAGGGTCCATTTTCCCTGTCCTGCAGCTCACCCCACAACTTAAACATCAGGGTGGTATCAGTAAGTCAGCATGAATGCTCCATACACTCACATTGGCAGCTGCTTGGCTTGAGTCAGCAGGCAGCACATGGAATCTATAGCTTTACTAGATCAGCAAGATCATACAGAAGTACCTGGATATTATTGTAAATTAGTTACTATCAAACCCTCTGTTCACATAATAAGCACCTGATCAAAATTTCTAATCAAAAGGAGTCAGGAGAGTACAGCAGCAAGTTTCCTTAACGTCTGTTCTGATGGAGATGGAGTAACGGTTCACGGGCAGGAGCCAAAGTTCTCAATCAGCTCGGTGCAGTTATGGGAATAATCACTATGGACAGGAGCGTTTCAGGAAAATAGAGTTCCGGATTAACAAATTGTGAATCATTAAGGGAAAGGGCATGAAATGATATTAAGCCACGGCAACAAAGGGCTTCCAATTATTTATGAAAAAAGTCAAGCGAGACAAACTGCTGTAGCATTCATTAAACTAATGAGGGGAAGCACCTTGAATTGCAGTTTGAGGGTAATACCTTGAGGTCAGAATGCAATTTGATGCAGTCCCTGGTTTGATCTCTCTGCTGAGAACGATGACACTGTTTAAAAACTAAATTTTATAAAAATCTCAAGTAGATGTGGCTGTCCTTCCTTCAGAGGACAAAATGGAGCAAACACGTACAAGAAGTGCTTCTTGGTGGTAAGAATGTTGTAATCTGATGTACTGCACTTCTAAAAAAAATATCAGCATTAAGTGAAATAATTTTGGTTTGATATTAATATACTTGAGGAAGAGATGGATGAAGAGGATATTCAAAGAAAAAGAAAAACAAATATTGAACGTCCACAACCTCCTAAACAGCAAGAGCAAAAATGGATAACTGCAAATGGCCTGTTCTGAGACACTGTGGCAACAATTGCTTCCAAACAGAAGTTACAGCAATTCAGCCACATTTGTGTGGCACTGCAGCAGAGGAGCTAAACCCTGGCAGAACTGGTCTGGGTTTGCATCTGTCCCACAGCACAAGCACAGCAATGCCCCCAGCCTCCTCAGGTTGACAGCAGCCTACTGCTCTCACGGGCCAGCCTAAATTTCCTTGCAGGGTTGATGTTCCCACCTTTGAAGAATTTAAGATGTTCCTGTCTCATTTTAGATTGCTAGAAAAATACCTTCTAGTTCTGCCCAGAACATAGGCTGTTTCCTTTTCAGTCTGCAGTTGTTGCTGTATGTTCAGCACGCTCCACGACCAGGGATATTTCAGATTCCTGGTCCCATCCCTTCTCCCTGCAGCCATTCTTCACCATCCTCCCTACTGAAGCATGGGGATCCCACCAACTGATCATCTCCATGACACTCTCTC